>NC_133507.1:150343526-150646556 GCF_049354715.1 Callithrix jacchus
CACTGTGTTACCCAGGCTGGAATGCAGTGGCGCAATCTCAGCCCACTGCAAACTCTGCTTCTCGAGTTCAAGTGATTCTCCTGCCTCAGCCTCCTGAGTAGCTGGGACTACAGGCACCCGCTACCCTGCCCAGCTAATTTTTGTATTTTTAATAGAGACGCAGTTTCACCATGTTGGCCAGGATGGTCTCAAACTCCTGACCTTGTGATCCAGCCACCTCAGCCTCCCACAGTGCTGAGATTACAAGTACGAGCTACCGTGCCTGGCCAATGTACACAACATTTGAACCTGATGGTGTAATTCAAATCTTATGGCCTAAATGCCTGATCAATGACACCCTCTCAGTATCACTTATAAGGTGACCATATATAGGACTTTGCGAGTTTAGAGCTTTATTGCAGGACAATTATTAAAACACACCCTTTTATACTGAAAGTCCCAGTAACAGTAATCAACTACATGGCCATATTAATTTTATAGTCCCCCTTTCCTGTGTTCACCCTAAAGCTGCCATTCCCTAGTAACAGTGCTAGGTATATAACATCCATAATTACAAATCCTAATAACAACACATTAAACTTGGTATCCTTATTTCCATGTGGAAATGGCAAGGTTCAGGTAGAGGTTAATTGCCTTAATTAAGGCAACGCATATACCAAGTGGCTGGAACTGGCGGGATAAAAACATGGATGCCTCTGGCTCTGAAACCCATTCTCTGTGCCTTTTTTCCCTTTGCATTCTAATCATTTCAGCGCCGCTCTCTGGATGTCTCCAGATGCTGCCTTATCTCCTGCCTTATGTCCTAGTTGTATAGCTGTCTGTCCATCAATAATAACTGGGCTCTCCAACAAGATAGTCTGTGCCTCAATCATTTCTACATCCCGAGGGTTCAGGGCATTGTTTGTTCCACATAAGACCCTTAGTTTATTATATTTATATATTTAATATTATAGTCTCACTACTGTTTATGTTTAACTCAGGTGTTGAATTTAACTGCCCCGTTTTTCTGGCTTTCCTAGGGGGAGGCTTCTCATATATTCATTTCACACACTACTCCATCCTCTGATGTAGACAGACACAGTCTGCTGAACACAATTTCCACCCGATGATTAGAAAATGCATTCCCATCAAAAGCACATCTGCCCCAACATCCTCTGTTATAATTTGTTAGCACTGGGTGCCACCTCTTGCATTCTGAAAGCACCAACCCCTTCCTGCTTTCCAAGCTGCAGAGACACGGATGTTTCCTCCCTCGAAAAAGGAAATGTGTCTCACTGTTTTACACCCACATGTTGGGAGTGGATTTAAAACAATATTATTTGATCCTTTGTTCAATGTCTGAGGCTCAGGTTTACATGGTTTTAAGTTAATGCAGTGGTTCTCAGTGCTAGCTGTACAATAAGTCATCTGAGAAGCTTTTAAAATTACTGAAGCCTGGACTGCACCATGGACAAATTAAAACAGAACTTTGGGGCATCCACGTTTTATTAAACTGCCCCTCGGTGATTTGAATGTGCAGCCAGCTTGAGAGATATTGAGCAAAAAGAAACTTTTCCGTTTTCTTTCAGATTTCTGAAAACATTCTTAAAGAATCACTAAATAAGAAAATCTCAAAATAAGATAAAGAAGCTATCATATTATTTTGATCCAAATTTGTGAATTTTATTTTTGGTACCTACACAATCTGTGTTTCTGCAGAAATGCAGAATCATAGCCATCCTTGCTACACAGGAGGTCCAGTGACATACATCTTTACTGTCTCATTTGAAAAAGACTGTTCATCTTTTCTTCATGCCAGACCATCAACCATTGCTAAGTCAAATACACATTGACTCCCTTTCTTCTGACCTCAGAACTCCTACAGGTTTTGTGCACCTCTGCTACTCCTGGGGAACAAGAACCTTCCTGCAGTAGGAAATACCTGTTCCACTCAGTTCTGTTTAAAGTCAATCTATTTCATGCTTCAAGTTCCTCTGATTCAAACCTGACTCCAAATCCCCCAGTGCATATGAACTTACAGTGAGCATTAGAAGCAACCTCCTAAAATTAATGCCCAATGGGTCAGTGACTGATAGCCCACCAAAGCATCTGGAAGTACCTGCACCCTCCAGTGTTGAATACCTATCAACCTAATTGAACTGGTGTTTCATAACATTTCAGGGGCTAGAAGAGCTGTATTGAGAAATCTGCCCGTTTGGACAAAGTTTTTGGTGGGACTAAGTGTGTACAGCCCAGCCAGGCAGGCAGGCCGGCCAGCCCTTTCTTCTAGTTTTATTGGCATCTACTCGTACCTCTCAGAGTTTCCTTTATTCTAGTTTTACAAATTCTCAAACAAACAAACAAAAACTCTAAAATTTTTTCTATGGCAGAGGAATCTGGTTATTTAGATTTTTTTTGTAATTTAGCTCATTGTAAACTGTCCCTCTACGCTAGACTCTGCAACACATCTCTGACTTCTGCTTTACCTATGTATATCGTAAAACTAAGCCAAGGCAGAACCTGACAAGCTGAGCAATTAAAAGGCAACCGAAATGATTAGTGGGTTCCGTGGGCTTTTCCTAGGAAGATAGAGTAGTGGGGCTTACGAGTGAGGACAAAGCCAGCTTCCTGCTCTGTCCTTTTGATCTGTGTGACTCAGGGCACGTTTCCCTAACTCCTCTCTCAACCATTTGCTCTTGAGAAATACCAGTATATTTCCTGTCAGGTTCTTGTTAAAACTAAAAAAGATAACATGCAAAAGTGGGTTACATGTAGAAGGTTCTATAGAAGTTGGTTTCCTTTCTTCCTTCTAACTCCAGACCTAAGGATAAGGAGTATGCATGGGAAGGAATCAGACATCCTCATTCAAAACTGTCTTCAAATGGAACTGTAAGGTAGCATAACTACCGTCGCTATAAATGGGGTTTGAGGCAGGAATATGCCTCTTCGGCTTTGTTTAGCACATTTCTCTGGCTTATTCGGAGCAGGAAGGTACACAGGATACAACTGAAAAATTAATAGCCTTCAACATAGAATCCTGAAATAGTTACTTGGAAAGGATCAGGAGAAGAGCTGGAGCTGAATGGAAAAGTGAGCTGAAGCACCCTCTTTGTTATTTGGCTTCAGGGCCTCGGCTGGGAGCCCTCATCTATTACACAGTCTGAACTCAGCAGTCTGCTTTGATTGATGATCCCTCATTTTCTTTTCTACTCCCTTACTCAAGCTCCAGACCTCCCCTGTCAGGTGAAAGTCCATCTACATTGATGACCTTGACTGCATTGTCTCCAAATGGCTTAAGTGCTATTGGCAAGGGAACCTGGGCTGTCATGATCCAGTAATCCCATTTATGTCATGCAATGCTAAGCACACGGGCTCCATGAAGAGAGACTCACATTTGGGCAGAATTAGAAAAATCATCATCATGTTCCTCAGAGGGCCTTATTCCAATTATGCATGCCTTCTAGGGCCATCATTTAGTTCACCTTCCAGAGCATGCTCAGCTAGGCATGATAATTACGTCTGCGTTCTAAAAACGGAAAAGGAGGGAGCCTTAAAGATCCATATTTCATATTAATATCCAATTACATCTGGGATGTGTTTTTCTTAGTTTAAAAAGAACTGGTGAGGAAGGTTAATGATTTAATTAAGTCCACTGCCCACCCCCACATCAGCCCCCACTCTCACCATGGAGAACATGAAGGTGGCTAGCAGCAGACACTGGAAGGAAGGCAGACACAGAACAGCAGCTTGCATTCATCTGCTGATGACAGCTTTATTATTACATTGTGAATTAATGCCATTAGCTCAGTAAGTCGCAAGGAAAAGTTCTGATTGATCAGACTCAAGGACACCTATGCTGATCAAGAACAGGACTAAAAGTGGTCCATAAGGAAATAAAAACTCCTTTTTGATGGGAACAAAGGTCTCAGTCTGTGTATTACCCCACTTTTAATCTAACTGTAGAGGGTTCAAGGTCATTTTGTAGCCAATCCTGTATCCATGAGCAGTAAAAGGGGCTTGGACGTTGGCTCTTTTTTCTATCCAATGCCCAGTAGCATAACTAGTCCACATCTACTGAGTGAATAGTGGAAAGCAACTTCAGTACAAATTCTAGCTCACCTGTGGTGTAATCATCAGTCAGTTCCTGCATTTGTTTATTTCATTAATTCTTAGAACTTTGGTTTATGTTCTTTCATTACAAGCATAGGCACTTGGGATACACTAGTGAAAACAGGCATGGATTTCTTTCTTCATGGAGCTTATATTTTAGGCAAGGGGAATATAATAATAAATATAATATGTAAATTACATACTTTGTAAGAAGATGGTAGACGCTGGAAATAAAAGAAAAACAAAGCAGGCGAGGGGATTGGGAATGGCCGTAAAGGGAAGAGTATGTAGGTTGCGATTTCTTTTTTTCTTTTTCTTTTTTTGAGATGGAGTCTTGCTCTGTTGCCCAGGCTAGAGTGTAGTGATGCAATCTCAGCTCACTGACCTCCGCCTCTTGTGTTCAAGTAATTCTCCTACCTCATCCTCCCAAGTAGCTGGAATTACAGGTACTCACCACCATGCCGAGCTAATTTTTGTATTTTTAGTAGGGATGGGGTTTCACAGTCTTAGCCCCAGTGGTCTTGAACTCTTGACCTTGTGATCCTCTGTGCTTAGCCTCCCAAAGTGCTGGGATTACAGGCGTGAGCACCCGTGCCCAGCTGAGATTTCAAAACATGATGGTATTAGGTAAATATTATTTAAGAAAATTTAAGAGGTGCCCTTTGAGCAGAAACACTGGAGGTGGTATATTAACTAGCAAACATCTGGAGGAGGAGCATTCTAGGCAAAGGAAAAAAAATCGTACTAAGGCTCTATAGCCACAACCTAAGAAACAGAAGAGGGGGCAAGAGGACATAAAGTTTGAGAAGGGAGAAAACAGCCTGATCATGTGAGGACTGAGAGTCACTGTGAGGGCGCTGCTGATGTTTACTTTGAGCAAAAGAGATTTGGGGCAGGTTTTGAGCAGAGTAGTGACTTAGGCTTTGAAAGACTCTCTCTGGTTGTCTTGAATAGACCAGAGGGTCTGTGGGCAAGAATGGAAGCCAATGGGGTATTTAAAGTCTTCGAGACTCAGGTTTCTTATTTAGCCCAATACATAGTAGATTGTTATTAAGTACCTTTCAATTTCTACACTAATGTGGTGATTATTTGGCATCTATCAACATCCATTGCAATTATCCGTTTTTGGGGGTAGCATTATTAGTTAATGTTGTCCTCAGTCTCTCTTTTACTGAATGCCCCAATATCTGTTTGGTCTGGTTCACAACACCTACCTGCACCTGCATCCTACAACTTTAATACTCTGAGACTCTTTGTGGTGTCCCATAACACTCTAGATCCGGCTTTTTAACTGATACTCAGAGTTATAGACAGGCTGTGCCCATTGTAGTCTCCCACCCTTGCACCACCATATCAGAACACACTGGTCAGACAAGATGAGATTTTTCTCTCCCTAGCAACCTAGTTTTGTGGTTCCTTCATCAGGTAACCTCATTCAGTTTCCTTTACTATGCCCAAGATTGCAATCTTTCTCATCTATTCTTATGTTATTGGCTAGTCATGATCAATTTTACTTTTCTCAATTCAGTCCTTAATCCAAGTGGGTAAATGTTAATTTGAGGGCTTGCTAGACAATGTGACTATGTAGAATAAACCACAGTGTTCACTGTTAATTATGAATTATATTTGTATTATAAAATAGCCCTTCAAACACTAAACATGCTCTATATCCTTTTTTAATAAATGGAGTCCCAATGATCACGATTATGATGGAAAACTTGTTCTTTTTTGTTTGATATTATAAAATTCACAAGGTTTTCTTTGTTTAGCATTGATTCAGTGTGGTGTTAACATCTAGAAATTTAGAAGCTAAGATATTATTTAGGAATTCTGGGAGGTTGTCATACAATGACCTTTACAATTTTTAGGCAACCCTTAAGAAATCAAATTCAAAGACATGATTTATAGCTCCAGAAGAGAAGCCAGAATACAGAAACTCATGGATCCCTTAATAATCACAGCATAAAAATTCTGGGATAAAATTTTTGTAATGAATGTGCTACGTCATATCTTTCCTAAATAACACCGACTCTGGCTTCTGAGTTATATACAACATACATGAGTAAAATTTCATAAATACACATCCACATTTTGTCTCACCCAAACTCAAACTGTTGTTTGCATACTTTGAAGATTAGATGTCTTCTAATGAAGCAGTATGGGCTACGAATTGCCTTAAGGATTATGAACATCCATCCAATAATAAGAATTTAGTTATTATGACACAGGTTACAATAATTTTAAGAATAGTTTTATAATCAGTGGGCTATAATTTATAACAAGCTTCTCTAATCTTACATTAGCATCACTAGTGGTCAAAATTAGTGTTTGTTGATACAGAGCTTTAAAGGTTGTTTGTATCTGATTCATGTGATTAGATGTCAACATTCCTATCGGATCATACATTCCATGAAGCCTGGAATCGTGCCTTTGATTGATTGTTTTGTTTTGTTTTGCTTTCCATAGCAGAAATAAGTTACATGGGGGAGATATAGTAAGGACTTTATCCTCTCTTATTTCCCACCTCAACTCATGTTGGGACTGGGAGAGAAGCAATGGGCATTCTTAGCATCTGTGTGTGAACAGTTTATCTTCCCAAAGCTGAGCTCTCCAGACCGCTGCCATTTGGCAAACCAAAAAGCATGATTCAAACTTCACCCTTACCTGTTACATTAATCTGCATTTCCTTTGAGTTTCCTTTTTCCCCATCTATGTGAATTCCAGGAGACAAGTTCATTCAAGATCATGTCAATGCTATCAGTAAACTTTAAAAGATCAATACTATGTATTATTATTTATAATAAGCTATTAATACAACTATATTCCATCCAAAATAGTTTCCTTATGCCATAAAATAAATCCATATGGTAATTTCTTTCAGTGTTAGGCTTCAGTCCACTTGTCTTGTCATTTGATTGATTGATGTTCCTTCAGTATAGCCTCAAAGTAGAGGAAAAAAATATAATCCATCCCCATCCTAGGAATTCAGGCAGATAAAATCTATTTCTCAGTTCAGATTTCAGACACCATTAACACATGAACAATAACATTAAAACATAATAATAATAAGCTGTGGTCTTCTGGCTCACAGAAATGTTTGAGGAGGAAAAGCATGGATATTGGATGAATGTAGGAAAAGTTTTAGGTGAAGTTTGCATAATTGTTAAAACAGAGCTGTATAAGATTCTGACTTATTAAATAGAAATATCTATTTTGGCCCATCTAGGAGAAATGCTTTCAAAATGAAATGCTTGATGCAATAAAAGAAGAGCAATGCTATTCATATAACTATGATATGACCTTAATCTAGAGGATAAAAGGCTCCAAATTGTAATTACAGATGGATTACTCCCCAGCTTGGGATTTTCAGGAGGAATCTTGTTCCTGAATCTTGACACAGTGAGACCAAAGAAAGCTATCTGTTTCTATTACTGGGGAAAAAAGTGAATCTCAAAATGGAAAACAATCTGTGGCTTCAAAGAGAGAGAGCTGACATCAAAATATTTGAATTAATTAAAGAAATACAGGTTGTTCATTGATGGGTTCTTTTTGCAGGCATATTCTGAAACATCTGTGCTTGTTTCCACAGAGATGTGGTTGGTTTATTTTGTCGTTAATATACCATATGGGCATGAAGGAAATGAGAGGAAGCTACCTGATGGAAAACTAAATTTAGACATTTCCCGACACCCTGAAAGAAGTGACAGCCTCCTGGGTCAGGCAGAGGATAGTTAATTCCTTGATGAATTATGCCAAGTTAAATGAACATCAGCTATGTTTAGAGCACTGACAGCCTTCTTAAACATGACACCAAATAATATTAGTTTTGATGTCCACCAGATAGGGTGCTCAGGTCTAAAGAGTTCCAAAAATAAAAATAAGTCTCCCCGTTTCTAAATTTTAAAAATAATAATGCTCTTCCTAAGGATGTTAGCTCTGAATCTAAACACCTTCTATGAAAGGCTCAAATGTCCAAGGGTTGGTTTTCCTGTATAGGTTTTCTACTGTTTATCTCAAGGCCATGTTCTCTGTTACTGTTCTCATATTTCCCCCTAAAGCACAGAGGTCCTTATGTATCGTGGGTTGAGATTTTTTTCCTACATTAATATTAGGGTGGAAAAGATAAATAAGGAACCCTGAACTGCTTCTAATTTGCTTTTGTTTCATCTTCTCACTTCCTGTCGCAATCTCTCTTTTCACTAACTATACCTCGTTAAACATTGTCTGTTTGGTAGTTCTACGTTTAATTTTCCAAGAATCCTCCATACTGTTTTCTGTGAGGTCTGTCCGAATTTACATTTCCACCAACAGAGTACAAGGTTCCCTTTTCTCCACACCCTTGCCAACACTTAACTTTTGACTTTTGATAATAGCCATTCTAACAGGCATGAGGTGGTATCTCACTGTGGTTTTGATTTACATTTCCCTAATGATTGATTATATTGATCATCTTTTCATGTATCTGTTGTCCATTTTTGGTCTTCTTTGGGAAAATGTCTATTCAGGTCCTCTGCTCATTTTTAATGAGTTATTTGGTAATTTTTGTTTATTTTTGTGGCTTGTTTTTGCAATTAAGTTACATGAGTTGCTTATATATTTTGGATATTAACACCTTACTTTATATATGATTCACAAATATCTTCTTCCTTCTGTAGATTGCTTTTTTGTTTCTTCATTGTTTCCTCTGCTGCACAGAAGTTTTTAGTTTGATGTAGTCCTAATTGTTGGTTTTTGCTTTTATTTTCTGTGCTTTTGAGATTAAAATCTAAAGAATTGTTGGCAAGGACAATGTCAAAGAGCATCTCCTTCATGTTTGCTTCTGGGAATTTCATGGTTTCAGGTCTTACATGTAAGTCTTTAAACCATTTTGAATTTATTTCTGTATATTGTATAAGAGAAAGGTCTGATTTTAAGGTTTGCATGTCAATGTCAAGTTTTTCCAACGTCACTCATTAAAGAGTCTATACTTTCCCTATTGTATATTATTGGAATCTTTGTCAAAAATTAGTTGACCATACGTGGACGGGTTTGTTCTGGGCTCTCTATTAGGTTCCACTGCCAAGACCTTTTTCCTTCAGAGCATTCAGAGTTGAAGGGAATGAAACATTAAGTCCTGTCATTTGACATGTTCATTCAAATTTTAATTTATTTCAGAATTTCCTAGTCTCAACATTGGTTATCAAGCCTCAGTATCCCTATAACATCATTTGCTTATATCATTAGCCCATATAAATCTGCTGTTCCAAGTAGAACAAATTGTTAGTTCCAGAATTTTCCATGAGATGGGCAGGTACCTACAGATGCTAGACACTTTTGGATTGCTTTTTATCTAATTAGCAACAGAATTATTATACCAAATTAATTTCAGGAGCTGTTCTTGAAATGCCAATATGCATAAGGTTTTAAGAATTTGATACTGTGAAAGTTGGAGAAACAGATGGAAGTTTCTGAACAACAGAATTCATCTCCAAGTGACATTTAATATAAAGTAATACCTGAATTCTAAATGGCTTTAAAGTTATTATCTTTGAATTGTTTCCTTTCAAGCACCTACTATGTAGGTAAAAAAAAAAAAAAAAGCACGTGTGTATATGTGTTAAGTGCGTGTGTATATGTGTTAGTGTGTGTATCTGTATATATGTTTATGTGTGTGTATAGAGTTATTAGATGTGTTAGTGTATATACATATATAGAGTTATTTATTAGATGTGTTCATATATATATATATATATGGAGAGAGAGAGAGAGAGAGAGATTAGCTTCTGAACTGCTATGAACTAATAAAAATTTGGAGAAGATTTTCTTGAAGGGTTATGATGGCATAAATCCATGAATAGAACAGATGACTGAGTGTCAGAGAAGGAAATTCAGTTGTGTCCTAATTTGTCCTCTCACTGGATTTAAATTATTTATTTTTAATGAATAATGATGTTATTTTCCAAATACATATTAGCTAAGCCAAAAAATAAAACATGGAAAAGTCACATATTTAGCACTTACAGTAAGCCAGGGACAATGATAGCACTTTGTAGAAATGAACATGTTCACTTTTTGAATAATTTGATGAGATATATATTATCTTTATCCTCACTATTCTAGTAAGGGAACTGAAACAGCAAGGTATAGCAGCTTATGTAAGGAGCTATAAATGGTAGGTAGTGTGTTCATGATGTTAAGCCCATCTCCAGGGCCTATACCATCAACCACAAAATTTCACAGCCTCTTGTGTAAAGGAAGAAAGTCAGAAAATGCAGAAAAAGTATTTGACAAAATTCAGCATTCCCTTGTCATTAAAACCATCAGCAAAATCAGCATACAAGGGACATACTTCATTGTAATAAAGCCATATATGAAAAACCCACGGCCAACATAATACTCAATAGGGTAAAGTTGCAATTATTCCCCCCGAGAGGTGAAACAAGACAAAGGTGCCCACTCTCACCACTCTATTCAACGTAATACTGGAAGTCCTAACCAGAGCAATCAGACAAGATAAGGAAATAAAGAGTATTCACATCGGTATAAAAAAACAAACTGTTGCTGTTTGCTGATTATATGGCTGCTTACCTAGAAAACCCTAAAGACTCCCCCGCCCAGAAGCTCCTAGAACTGATAGAAGAATTCAGTCAAGTTTCAGGGAACAAAATTAATATACACAAATTAGTAGCTCTGCCACACAGCAACAGTGATCGAGCTGAGAATCAAATCAATAACCCAACCCCTTTGACAATAGCTGCCACAGAATTTAATATGTAGGAATATACCTAACCAAGGAGATAATAGACCTCTACAAGGAAAAACTACAAAACTCTCCTGAAAGAAATCATAAATGACACAAAAAAATGGAAATACAGCCCATGCTCAAGGATGGGTAGAATCAATATTGTGAAAATAACCATACTACCAAAAGCTATTTACAAATTCAATGTAATTCCCATCAAAATATCACCATTGTTCTTCACAGAAATGGAAAAAAGCAATTCTAAACTTCATATGGAATAAAAAAAAAAAGTCCACATAAACAAAACCAGACTAAGCAAAAAGAAAAAATCTGGAGGCATCACATTACCTGGTTTCAAATTATGCTGTAAGGCTCATAGTCATTAAAACAGCATGGACCTGGTTTAAAATAGGCACACAGACCTATGGAACAGAATAGAGAATCCAGAAATAAACCCAAATACCTACAGCCAACTGATATCTGACAAAGCGAACAAAAACATAAAGTAGGGAAAGGACACTGTTTTTAACAAATGGTGCTGGGATCATTGGCAAGCCACATGTCGGAGAATGAAACTGGATTCTCATCTCTGGCCTTATGCAAAAATCAGCTCAAGATGAAACAAGGACTTAAACCTAAGACCTGAAACTATAAAAATTCTAGAATATAACATCAGAAAAACCCTTCTAGACATTGACTTAGGCAAAGATTTTATGACTAAGAACCCAAGAGCAAATGCAACAAAAACAAAGATAAATAGGTGGCACTTAATTAAACCAAAGAGCTTCTTCATGGCAAAAGGAACAGTCAGCAGAGTGAACAGACAACCAACCGAGTGGGAGAAAGTCTTCACAATCTATAGGACAAAGTACTAATACCCAGAATCCACAAGGAACTCAAGCAAATTAGCAAGAAAATAAACAAACAATCCCATCAAAAAGTGGGCTAAAAACATGAATAGACAGTTCTCAAAAGAAGATATACAAATGGCCAACAAACATATTTTATAATGCTCAAAATCACTAATGATCAGGGAAATGCAAATTAAAACCACAATACAATACCATAGTATTTTCCACGCTTCCCTCCCCTTTCTAAAGGCAGAGGAGCCTCACCTCATGGCCACCAATACCACAGGCCCACAAGGAGTACTACCAGACTACCATTTATTTTCCCTTAAGACCTAAGGGCTCTTCAGTTAGCTTGTGATTAATGCTGCTTGGCATGGGACTCACCTTTCAGGCTGTGGGCTTCCCTCTGGTCCAGGGCAGGTCCAGAAATGCTGTCCAAAAGCCAAGTCCTGGAATCAGGGTCCCCAGGTGCCTGGCTGGTACACTATCCCGCTATGGTAGCAGAGCTGGAACCTAAGGTGCAGGTCAAAGTGCCCTTTACCTTTCCCTCTGCTTTTCTCAAGCAAAAGAAGTCTCACCTTGAAACCACAACAGCTGAGAATGTGCTAAGTCTCACTTGAAGCTAGCACATCTCACAGTTTTACCCAAGGCCCTCAACATAGTACTTGGGTATCACTGCTGGTTATTCAGGGCCCAAGGGTTCTTCAGTTGGGAGGTGACAAATGCTGCCAGCATTGGGTTCTTCCCTTCAAGACAGTGGTTTCCCTTCTGGCCCAAGGTGTGTGTAGTAATGTCATCTGGGAGCTAGGCTTGGAAAGGGGCCTCAGGACTCTGACCAGTGCTCTATTCCGCTGTGGCTGAGCTGGTATCCAAGATGAAAGACAAAGTCCTCCCCACGCTTCCCTCTCCTCTCCTCAAGCAGAAGGAAGAGGTCTCTTTTGGAGCTGTGAGCTGTGCAGCCTGGGGCTAGGAGAGGGGTGATGCCAGCATTTCCTCTGCCACCTCTGCTGAAGTCTCAGTATGCCGCCCTCAGTCTACTAGCTCTGAGCCCAATTCAGTACTAGGACTTGTCTAAAAATTTCAGTCTTTATGGGCTTAGTCTGCCTGTCAAATTGATTTAGAGCACCAAAGCCCTTTGGCCTGAGGTAGCAAGGCTTGTAGGAACCTAAGTCCTGACAGCTGGGATCAGCGCTTCCCCTCTGATTTGAGTTAATTTAAATACTCCTTCCATGAGCAGGTGTCAGCTGAGTTTGGTCTGATTTTCCTTTCTGCTCTAACAGGACAGCACTGAATTCGATACCTCACAATTGCTGCATGCCCCTCCACGCTCCAGCATGCAGAAATGCTTTCTGTGCCATGCTGCCACTGCTGGGGGTTGAGGGTAAGGTGGCATCAGTAATTCAAGACTGATGTTTCCACCTCTTCAGTGTCTCTTTCAGTGATACGAAGTTAAAACCAAGCACTCTGAGCAGTCATCGGATTTTTTTGTTCCTTTGGAGGTGTATTTTTTGTGTAGACAGTTGTTAAATTGCTGTCCTTGTTGGGGAAGATAATTGGTGGAGCCTTCTACTCTGCCATCTTGGTCTGCCTACCTCCAAATTCTAAAATAATGTTTAAATATCAGACCAAAATATGCAATTTTTGAATCATGTTCAGAATTGAGATTATTGATTTATAACTACAGTTAAATTTACAGTTTTATTTTATTTTATTTATTTTTTTTTTTGAGACGGAGTTTTGCTCTTGTTACCCAGGCTGGAGTGCAATGGCGCGATCTCGGCTCACCGCAACCTCCGCCTCCTGGGTTCAGGCAATTCTCCTGCCTCAGCCTCCTGAGTAGCTGGGATTACAGGCACGCGCCACCATGCCCGGCTAATTTTTTTTGTATTTTTTTTAGAGACGGGGGTTTCACCATGTTGACCGGGATGGTCTTGATCTCGTGACCTCTTGATCCACCCGCCTCGTTCTCCCAAAGTGCTGGGATTACAGGCTTGATTTTATAAACATGGACCACATCCTTGTCTTCCACGCCACATAGCTCTTTTAATCAATGTTTCACAAGAAAGACACATACCTCTGCATCTGCCACAGAAAATTTATGGTTTACACATCTTCAAGAACATCTCATGAAACTTTTTCTAACACTGTATTATCTTAATAAATTGTTTTACTTATGATAATTCCGCATATATATTAATCTCCTCATTCAATTCCCAAGGTATATATGCAAAAATTATAAATTGTAATTTTTTTCTAAATTTAGAAACATAGCAGAAGCCAATTCTAAGAAATGATAAAGCAGTTGTACTGAGAGCACTAATTAGGAACACTGGGAGGTCATTTTGAGTCTTTTACATCAGAAGCATAGAATACATTAAAATTAATGTGATAGAAAATACTCACTGGTATGTCATCCATTAACTCATTCGGAACACACTAAACTAAATTCTCCTGCCTCTTCCGGCCCTTGCTTCAGGAAGGGTAGGCACTTAGGAGGAAGAATGCCTCACTCCCTGGGCCTTTCAAAGATCTGAAGCCACAGCCTGGTCATCAGACACCATCTGCTCCTTCTACCTGCTTCTGACTCCCTGCTTTCAATCTGAGATGAGCGCATGCTAGAGGCAGCAGGTTCCTTATGGGACAGCGTGGTTTCTTCTGTTTTATGGGAGATAATCATCATTACATTCGTTATGAAATGTTTACCAAGCATGTCTTTCCGTTTTGTAGCAAAAACAACTCAATCAGGAAAGCTTTCTAGGAATTTAATAGGGCTAAGTCTACAGTAAAACTCCCTTTGGCTTCTTTTCTTTTTTAATAAACACCTTATTTTAGAACATCTTTAGATTTATAGAAAAATTGAGAAGATTATAGAGTTCTTATACAGCACATACATAGATCCCCATTATTAATATTTTATATTTGCGCCTGGGTATGGTGGCTCACGCCATTAATCCCAACACTTTGGGAGACTAAGGTGGGCAGATTATGAGGTCAGGAGTTTGAGACCAGCCTGGCTAGCATGGTGAAACCCTGTCTCTAATAAAAGTACAAAAATTAGTCAGGGGCGGTGATGGGCACCTGTAATCCCGGGTACTTGGGAAGCTGAGGCAGGAGGATCACTTGAACCCAGGAGGCAGATGTTGCAGTGAGCCAAAGCAGCACCATTGCACTCCAGCCTGGGTGACAGAGCAAGACCCGGTCTCATAAAAATAAATTATAATATAATAAAATATAAAAAGATTAAAACCTATATTTTACATGTGTCGCAATTGATGAACCAATGTTGGTACTTATTAGCCTTTTCTGGGTCCCTTAGTGTTTGTTATCCTTTGCCTGTTCCAGGACCCCTCCCTTCTAGAATATCATATTACATTTCATCATCATGTCCCCTTAGAATCTTCTTGACTGTGACGGTTTCTCATAGTCTCCGTTTTTTATAACAGTTTTGAGCAGTCCTGGTCATGTGTTTTATAGAATTACCCTCAGGTGAGGTTTGTGTGATGCTTTTCTCATGGTTAGCCAGAGGTTTGGATTTTTGGGAGAGTGACCGTGGAGGTAAAGTGTCCTCTCATGACATCATGTCAAGGGTACACACTGTCAACATGACTTATTATTGATGTTGACCTTGATCCACTGGCTGACATCATGGTTGTCAAGTTTCTCCACTGTCAAGTGACTCTTTTAGCCCCTTCCATACTGTCCTCTTTGAAAGGCAGTCACTATGTGCAGCCCACACTTAAAGAGGAAAGAGCTATCCTCCAACTTCCTGAGGACAGATACCGTGCCAGTGTTCTCACGCTGCTAATAAAGACATACCCAAGACTGGGTTATTTATAAAGAAAAGAGGTTTAATGGACTCACAGTTCAGCATGGCTGGGGAGACCTCATAACCATGGTATGAGGCAAAAAAAGAAGAAAAGCATGTCTTATATGAAAGCAGGCAAGAGGGCTTGTGCAGGGGACCTCCCATTTATAAAACCATCAGCTCTGTGAGACTGATTCATTACCACAAGAACAATATGGAAGAAACCACCCCCACGATTTGATAATCTCCACCTGGCCCCCACTTTGACATGTGGGGATTATTACAATTCAAGGTGAGATTGGATGGGGACACAGCCAAACCATATCAGATCTTTATTTACATTATTTGGAAATCATCTCCTTGGGATATTCATTTTGTTTTAATCTATAATTTTCAACAAATACTTAAAAGGGAAGTAAGACAGTATGGGGGGAGACTCAGTCCTGGCAGACAAGAGACATGGTAATTAGGGTCCCAGTGAGCCTCATATGTCTGGGAAGCCTCTCCCCTACCTTCTTGTCTCCCTCAACAAGCTGACCCAGGTCAGTAGCAGAAAGGGGGGCCCCTCCTAACCCAGAAGACCAGGCCAAATTCCTAACCATAAAAGGAAGAACCTAACCATTTATCTCCTTGGGTAATGTCTTCCAAGGTTGCTAATGTGCGACTCTGCCATTCCTGATAAGAACCTCACAAGATCCAGCCAGTTGGCAACAAGATGGACTTCAGTGCTGACTTTTCACTGACTTTTTTTTAACCTTTCCTTAACGTTTTCTCATAATAATCTCATTGTAATACTAAAATCTCTGCCCAAGGCCGGTCCTATCTGCCATTTTCTGTACATGCAACACATGTTAGAGCATGACACTTGCCTATGCAAGTGCAAAGAAGAGCCTACCTAAACATGACTACATGTCTCTCCTTTTTCCCACCTCAACTTCCTAAAAATGACAGGAGCTGAGGCCTGCAGTGGGGGGCTGGCCTCAGGACTCTCCCTGTGCCCTGCCTCTTTGTGTAGCTTGAACCACAGGCTTAGTAAACCCTGCCTTGCTGTTCACACTGGTGTCAATTTCTACTACCCAAGAGTCATTGGAATTCGAAGGTGACTTCAAGCTGGAGTCACTATATATAACCGCCTAATGTTGTTTACTACCCCAATGTTGAAAATTTCTCATATTCCTGGGAGATTGAGGCTGCAACGGTGTTTCTGGGGATCTGAGTTGACCCTTGAGAAGCATACGTCCTCGTTATTAGTTTCCTGTCCATTTGCTTGTCCTTTGATGGTGAGACAGTGAGGAGGCTCTTTGGAATGGTGTGCTTTTCTCTCTGTTTCAATTTTCCACAGTAGAGTGTAAAACATTATTAGTCCAAAGCCTGCACGAAAGGTCATTTTTATTGGTTCTCAACGTACACCAGGAAGATAAAGTCAAAGTGCTTATGGCCCTGTCATATGCCTTTGTCTATGCTGAACAACAGATACATCAGGGGCCTCCTTACTTCTGCTTCTGATGAGATTCGAGAGAGAAGGACATCCCTTTCCCATCAGAATTTTTCCTTTGGTGGAATTAACGTTTTCTATAGGCCTGAGACAAGAATTCAGAGACTTGCTTCTTCCTTTATGCTTCCTTTCATGTAGGGTAGGGACAAAGCAGCCATTCTCTGCCAGTGTCACATGCCCTGATAGAAAGTGCCCAGGTAGCAAAATCATATTGTACCACACCACTAGCCCCCAGCTGCTCAGCATCTTTATACATAAAAATATTTTTGAAGTTTGATTATCAAATGCAGCTTTTAAGAGAAATTAAGATACAAATGACAATGAGCATCTGAGAAATGAGAGGAGAGAAAAATGTTCCATCAACTTAAAAATGTATGTGTGTGAAAGTGCACTAAAGGGTTGATTGTGTGTGTGTGATGTATATGTGTGCACACACATATGATAGCATATGTATATATTAAATGATGATATAGGCATTATGTACTTATATGACTGTATGTGTATATACATTATTACATATGATTATGTATGTATTTATCTATATAACCACATGGGGGGGGGTGTGTGTGTATACTTCCTACAGGTCTTATAAAAAATGAAATCACAGAAAGTTCATCCTATTTCTGTATATGGTTACTTCTTTGACTTACCAACCAATTAAATGTAAAAATGTAGCCCTGATCCTAGTATGTGCCCAGAGAGCCCTGTATCTCACCATGAGCTTTGGAACTTGTCTGACCAGAGCCGTGGGAAACTTAGTATTTAACACTGCTGGCTCCTGGCACTTGTAACACAGTATGTTAGTGGGATGGCAATGCCAGTCAAAACAGTTCGGCAGGTCATGGTGCCCAGGGATGCTGCTTAGAACAGGTTTTCGCCAACCCTCAGGATGAAGATTCACTGCCTATTATCACGTCAAGTCCAAGATGGAAAGTCCTTTTGGTGTCTTCCATGCCATGGTTCATTGACAGTTAGTGTAAGTATCACTGAGGATGTGTTAGAAAATCAGGCTCAGGCCCCAACTCAGTCATATTAAAACAGAATCTTGCTATAAGATTGAGGAAACCATGATCTAACAAGCTGTGCAGGTGACGCACACTGAAATTCAGGAAGCAAAGAGGGCTTGGAAATGGATAACTGATGTGTTATTAGAATGTTACTCAGTCTTCTGATTTAGAGCAGGTGGTCAGGAAATACTCAGTCTCCAAGGGAATGAAAGTGGGGGGATGACTTACCTTTGGTAGACATTTGGGAATAGTAAACATGTATATCTGAAAAAGAGAGACACTTTGTGTAAGTGAATATAGTATTAAGATTTAGTAATTGCCAGAGAATCTCAGGAAGCAACTTCCGCCTGAGGCAGGACTGTTAGAGTGAAATGTTCTTAGCATGGTTATAACGCCTGCCAGATGCATTTTAAAACACAGCTGGTTTCACTGGTGTCTAACACTGGTGTCTAACACTGGTGTCTAACACAAGGCTGATAAGGAGTCCAGTGCTTGTGAGTCTAAAGAAACCAATCCTAGAGTTAAAAAAAAAATACTTTCAAAGCCTCAATTCCTCCATTTTGAGACCATATTTTACTTATGTTAAAGTTTCTCAAAATGAAACAGCTTTGTATCATAAACAGCTGAGCAGTCATCCTGAAACGGTGAGGAATGACAGCCGAAAAGAACTTCCTGTTGTTTTTCATTATTGTGGCTATTGATCATTTATGAGTAAAAGCAAAAAAAAAAAAAAAAAAAAAATGAGGAATTTTTCTAAACATTGAGATCTTCCCATTGGGATCAAAATGCAAATGAGTCAGATGAGGTTCAGACTGGAAGAGGGAAAGAGAAGGCGAAAGTCGTTTATGTGAAGCAACCAACTCCATGTTGTAGCACCTCTAAAGCATTTGGTCCATTACCTACGTTGTCTTTAATTCCAGTTTGCGATTGTCTTTGGATGCCTAAGCTTCCCTCCTATTTTTTATCTTATTAACATTTACATCTCACTTCAAAATTATTAGTCATTCTTCACTACCATTCAGTGTGGTGATCAAACAAATTGCCAATCCTATTTCCCTGATAAAGAGTTGGAGGCACCGATGGTTCAGATAAAGGATGTTTCTGTAGCAATCAGCAGTGCACAGAAGTGTTCGTTTTGGGGGCTCTTAGCTTTTTTGTTCATCATCTCCATTCCTAGACCACAATACATTCTGCACATGAAATACTCACAGTAATTCAATCATGAAAAGAAAAAGTTTACACACTGTCATAGCTCCAGCTGGTATAACAAAAACACCATGGACGGCCGGGCGCGGTGACTCAAGCCTGTAATCCCAGCACTTTGGGAGGCCGAGGCAGGTGGATCACGAGGTCAGGAGATCGAGACCATCCTGGTCAATATGGTGAAACCCCGTCTCTACTAAAATAATACAAAAAATTAGCTGGGCATGGTGGCGCGTGCCTGTAATCCCAGCTACTCAGGAGGCTGAGGCAGGAGAATTGCCTGAACCCAGGAGGCGGAGGTTGTGGTGAGCCGAGATCGCGCCATTGCACTCCAGCCTGGGTAACGAGCGAAACTCCGTCTCAAAAAAAAAAAAAATAAAATAAAATAAAATAACAAAAACACCATAGACTTGGTGGCTTGAACAACAAACTCTTATTTCTCAATGTTCTGGAGCCTAGAGCTTCAGTCTCTTAGAAGTAGGTATTTGGTGCAAAAAACAAGAAACTTCTGGGTAAACCAGGATGCAGTTTAGGCCCAGGTCACCTCATTTCCAACTCCATGAACCCCACTTCTATTGTTAAAGAAAAGTTATTCTGGCACTTGTTAAAATGGTAATAAAAACTTTATTCAGGACTATTGCCATACGTATCAAGACTGTAGCAAGCAACCAGGGAGAGATGGGGCTCCACTTCATATGCAAGAATAAGTGGAAGTTTCTAGCCAAGGAGCAGGTGGGATGGGAATGGAAGTTAGTAAAGGGGAAATTCCTAACAGGAGACATCAAGGATAGGGGCCATTTTTGCTAGACTGAACCATGCAGAATTCTTGCTAGCAGCAGGCCAGGGTGATCAGAGGTCAAGGGTGTGAGGGCTCTTGCTAAACTGACTTAGAAAGATTTTTGCTAAAACTGGATTCCGCCAGGATGGAAGGCCAGGGTTTAGTTGAGCACAGGGTTCAAACAAGCCTGAGTAGTTTGCAAGGAGAGTCCTTGTCACTATGTACTATAAAAATATGCTGACAGTGTCATAACATTCTGGAAGCAGACGGCATCTGTGACTGCACTCCATAAACGACTGGGTCCCATTTCACCATGAGTTTTATTATCAAATCTTGCCCTTGAGGTCTTCTTCATGTCCTTTAGTTCAGTCTACTCAGCATGGATATAGGGAGGTTTTATATCAGAGACTCTTTCAAAGCAAAGATATGAAAGGATGTGACTATGTGTCTGTTCAGAACTGGGAGCTGACAGATCATCTGAATAGAACCAAGTGTCTCAATGACACCCACCCCTCAAGTCTTAGTTTTCTGTGGTACCTGGTGTTTTCACCATGGAAATAATTATTTAGAGAGATTCCTGAAAACACCTGTCTACTTCCTTCCTTTGTCACCTATAGTTTGTCAGATTTCAAAGCACAGAAGTTGAGTCAGGGTTAATAGTTATGATGCTTTCAAAAGTAACAGAAACCAGGACAGAAACTGACTTCATGATGAAACTTACTTTCACACATCAAATATTCAGAAGTAGGGGAAGACTATTACATAACATGAAGAGTTACAAAATTATGTAATGTTTTTAAAAAGCAAGGTATATTTTTCTGTCTCCTCTCTATTTTTTCCTTAATATCTACTTCATTCTGATCTTGTCATGGCTTCAGTATGGCTGCCTATGAAAATTTAAGTTACATGCTTCTTAGGCATGTTAAATAGAAGGCAGACACACAGTGATATGATTTGGCTGTGTCCACACCCAAATCTCATCTTGAATTGTAGCTCCCATAATTCCCAAGTGTCAAGGGAAGGACCTGGTGGGAGGTAACTGAATCATGGGGGTGGGTCTTTCCCGTGCTGCTCTCGTGATAGTGAATGTGTAACAAGATCTGATGGTTTTATAAATGGGAATCCCTGCACAGGCATTTTCTCTTGCCTGCTGCCATGTAGGATGTCCCTTTGCTCTTTCATCATCTGCTGCCATAATTGTGAGGGCTCCTCAGCCATGTGGAACTGTGAGCCCATTAAACCTCTTTCCTTTATAAATTATCCAGCGTTAGGTATGTTTTTAGTAGCAGCATGAGAACAGACTAACACACACAGAGATCTGTCCTGTGCACATAAATTAAGAGACTGTAAATTATATGCCCACCCCAACCCCATTTACCATCACTGGGTTAATTCCATGACTCACAAAATTTACCTCTTTCTGGAGCAAAGGATGAAGTACATGCTTGATCCCAATCAGGACTCCGTTAAAAAGAAAGAAATGGGAAAGGACCACAGCTAGGTGACCGTACTCAGAATCTGTTAGCACACCACCGTCTCTGTCCCTCCAACTTTCCTCCGCAATTCAAAGGCTAAAACCCTGTAGCTACGTTTTATAGATATCCTTACTCATATGATACAGGTACAAACTCCTGCAAAGAAAGAAAATTCTGCAAAATGTATAAAGTAAAAGAAAAGCAGAAGCTATAATATGATGGGCAGACCACAGTTATGAGAAGTCCAGCAGCTTCCAGAACTTCTGGGAATCACCCTCTTCAGCAGCAGCAGAAATCACTGCAGACAGCATCCTATGGCCCCAGTAATTCTTGATTTCCTCATTGTTAGCAGAGGTTTTCCTTGACCTTCACTTCTCCAACACTTCTGATAGTTCTGTAAACATCCACTTCTTGGTATTAAGTTTTTTTCCTGTTTGAAATATCTAGAATAGTGTCAGTTTTAGCGACCCTTAACTTACGGCAAACCCAGCATCCCCTTTACCTGGAAAGAGAGTGACACCAACTAGTACACATGCCATTAGATGATTTGGGGGAAGGCCTGCCAGAAAGGAAAATAGCATTTCCGCTATCGTTTCTAGTCTCCTCTTTCATGATATTTTAGGTCAGTTTTGTACATAACCACTTTGTCAATATTTATTTATTGACCAGAGAGATTCTCCCTCCATATACGGCACAAACCTTACAATGGTGGCCTGTAATATACATCCACAGATTAAGAAATTGAGCACTGGCATCTGCTAGGCTTTTGATGAGCACCTCAGTTTGCTTGGATTCATGGCCTAAGGCATGTGAAGAGATCACATTGGGAGAGAAGAAGCAGGAGAGCAAGAGAGGAGGTGCCAGGCTCTTTTTAACAACCATCTCTCACAGGGACTCCTAAGGTGGGAATTCACTCACTTCCCCCTCCCAAGGAGAGCATTCATCTATTCCTGAAGGATCCACTCCCATGACACAGACACCTCCCATGAAGACCCACCTCCAGTACTGAAGACCACATTTTAACAGGAGATTTGGAGGGGACCAACAGCCAAACGGTAGCAACAAATGAACAAAATTTCCAAAACTAAAGTTACCAATCATTTTCTAAGAGACAAAAATACTTTAACACCAAAAATGTAGGAAAGAGAAGTTTGTATAAAGGACAGCCCTTTAACATGGACATATTTGCTATTCTAAACAAACAAGCAAAAAACACATTCTACTCAACCCATTTCTCCACAGAGCAGTGAAGGCTCCTTTCACTGAGCATCCAGGCTACCAGGACATTTGAAGCCACTAAGTGATGCCAGAGCATATCCCACCTCATGAGAGAAGCCAACATGGATTATTTGGGACGCTTCTTAGCCTGTTTCATCACATAATTGAAACCCTGCTACCATTTTTCTTTCATAAAAATGGTAGGCCATTTAAAATCAATATTAATATGATTAACTGCTCAGCTAGTGGAAAAAGTTGGTTAATGTGGTCAGGGCTGTTTTAGTGAAGGAGCGATCCTGAATTTTGTAATCCCTTTCTTAGTATACCCCATCAAATTGTATTCAGTCTTTTAAAATCCCCAGGTATCAGACATTATTGAAATGTGCTACAAAGGGCTGGAATGTAATAAGAAAATTAAAAAGTAAAATATACTTACTGATTTATCTTTTATTTCCCAGTACATAACTAAGAACCTTTTCTTTTTTCTTTTTATTCAACACGCCATTTCTTCAAATGCTCCTTTCTTTGGATGACATAGAAAAATTGTATCACTGAGAATACATGTGAAATCTGAACAGAAAGGAGAGAAAAATAGCAATAGGAATGTTCACAGTTTCTTTAGAAGCTAGTGCAATCTGGAAAAAAATCATAGCTTCACCACAGCCTTGTGTCTGACTCCTGGGCTCAGATGAGAGAATTACATCTGATCACAGAAGTTTTGTTTTGTAAGTTTGCCTCTTCAGCTTCTTCCCTTCACAACACGTTGAGAAATGGATATTGCAAGGGCAAGACTGTGCTATGAATATCAAAAGTGAACAGAAAACTGAAGGGCATGGCTTCCTTCCAAGGTCAAGGTGAAAAGTTCTGATAGTAATATTTTTCTGTTTTTCTTTATAATATCAGCAATAAATTCTGAAAAATATTCTGTATCTTTACATTGAAATCCACATATAATAGTCACATCGATTAGAATGTTAAACATTTACCTATTTTTAATTAAGTATTGGACTTCTGACAAATTACATTGAAATAATGAAGGCTCACAATAATGGGGAAAGATTGCTTAGGGAGTACATTGGAGGATTTTAATTATTATTATTCTTTATAATGTTACTAAATATCACTGACGTTGTTTAAAAGCAAAGCCACCAAATATCTATAAAATGTGACTTAAAGCCTTCCTATTAACAGGCAACTCCTATCTATTTTAAAATGCTTCAAAAATACTACAGTATTTGTGCTCCTAATCATCATATCACATTATCTAAAGGTTACTTTTTATGCCATATTGCTCTTCCACTCAAAGGTCTCCCGTGACTTTCTTCTCAATTAGATTAAGATAATAGGCCTCACATGATCTCGTCCCTAATTTCCTATTAACCCCATTGCCTGTTATTTTTCTCTTCGTAGTTCTCTCCCATCTACCCAGTCACACTGGCCTCTGTCCTGTCCCTTGAATACACCGAGGACACTCTGGATTGCTGGTCTTTCAGCGAGTTTCCCCTTTCCTGGAAATGTTCTTCCCCAAGATAATCCTGTGGGTAAATACCTCACTTCCTTTAGCCTTCTGATCAAATATGGTTTGTCAAGAGTCATCCCTGACATGTGTGTGTGTGTGTGTGTGTGTGTGTGTGTGTGTGTGTGTGTACATCTTATGGACCAAATGTTTGTGTCCACCCCAAATTCCTATGTTGCTACCCTAACTCCCAATGTGATGGTGTGTGGAGATTGTGGAGATGGTGCCTTTGGGGAGGCCATTAGAGTTAGATGAGGTCCTGAGAGTTGGGCCCTTGTCTGAGGGGATGAATGTTCCTAAAAGAAGAAACAGCAGCTCTATCCACTATGTGAGGACATAGCAAGAAGGTGGCCATCTGAAAGCCAGGAAGAGAGCCCTCACTAGAACCTGATTTTTTGGCACCCGGTAGGAAAACAAATGTCTATTGTTTAAGACAACCAGTCTGTGTTTTTTGTTGTTGTTGTTGTTATGGCAGCCTGAGCTAACATAGTACACATAAACACGCATGTGTATTTGTCGTGTATATGTGTGTGTGTACAAATTCATGGATTCGTTTCTTTTGGTTACATTGTTCTCCTTGCTGCTACTGCTGTCTATTCAGAATGATCCTTCTGTATTTTCCTTCCCAGCACACATACTATGACCTCTACTTGTTAATTTGCTTATTGCCTCTTGTCTCCAATAGAATATGAGCTCCATCATAATTAAAATGGCCATTCCATTGTAATCATGATTCTGAGTTTTTTTAAAGCTTTTATCTTCCCTCCTTTGGATACGACTTCTTGTTGGAAAGTCTGCAGTAAGCTGAGGCATGTGATCCACTATCCTTCTCCACCTCACTTGCTCCTTACCTTCCTATCCCCTCCCTGCTCGCTTCTATGTGGACCTCAGGGGTACGGAAAAGGTGGTGAAGAATACCGTGGAACTGGGTGAATACAGCTGGATTCTGACACGTGTGTCTTAAGCCTTCAAGGGCATATAAACCTTTTTTTGCCTATAGTCTTCATTCGAGTTTGTTAGATATATTGTTTGGTAGCCTAAGGTCTTCCTTTACTCTGGCTGTTTTTCCCTCAACTACTGTGCAATGGTAATCATCTCTCTACAGGGTCACTTTGCCTGTGAACGTCTCTCATTTGCCAGATCTCTTTCAGAATAGTTTCTTGGCCTCTTCCCTTCTTCTGTCTTTTCTCCTTCGAGAGATCACACATCCTTGTCCCGCACATGCAGTTTGTCCATGTATTGCACTTTATGACTCTGCTTTTCCACAGGCATTTAACTCTAGGCTCAGCCTTACATCTTCAGTCTTCCTCAGGTAGGGATGAAATGTGTTTCTCTTCAGTTACTGAGACTGCATAACAAATCACCTTAAAACTCATACATACCAGATGACCGTATATTATGCTAAAAGATTCTGAGTCAAGGCATGAAGAGACTATTCCAGGAAGTTCACTGAGGGGCTCAGCTGCAAGACCGGAAGCTTAGGGGCTAGGATCAGCTAAAGGTAGTTCACTTATATGTCACTGCCTAATGCAGGCTCTTGACTGCGGTCTCAGCTCCTCTCCAAGTATCCCCTTCATGTGGACTAAGTTGGACTTCCTCAAAGCAAGGCGGCTGGCTTCCCCAAAACAAGCGTCCTGAAGAAGGAAAGTTAGACAGAGGCTCTGTGATTTTGGGATACAGCCTCCGAAGTCAGCAGCAGCAGAATCACTTCTCGGTGCTCTCTGGTCAGAGCAGTCGCATCACGCCCTGGTTCAACAGAAGAAGTTGGCTTTTCCTTGGCAACAGGTAAAGTTCTGGAAGACTGTATTGCTATGACCTTGGCAAAATACAATATCTCAAGAATTCTTTTAACCAAATTGCTAGGGACAGATGTCATATGTTCAAGCCCTTGTTACTTATCTCAAGGTAAGGAGAAGCACGTCATCCTCTGTGGCATGTGGGGAGTGAAGGGAGAAAAAAATGACACAAAAACCAACAACAGATTCCAAGGAAATCTCTTCTATTTCTATTTCTTCCTTAATTTCTTTTCACCTTCAAAAGGTGGGTGTGGGCTAGGAGGCAAAACAAGGCTTTGTCACTACCTTTGAAAACCCTGTATAAGTGGATCAGCACTTCCGTTTGGAAGCTGGGGAATGCACTTATTTTCTTTATACATGGCCTTAAGGGAGACTGCCGAAATGTAGTGTTCCATTTATACATTTCATTAAGTATAAAGTTGAATGTATTGGCTCATAAAATGAATAGAGCCAAATTGAGAGAATTGAATTTTAGAAACTGAAGGATTGGTTGATATTTGGAAACCTGTTAATATATTTGTCACCCATAATACATAGAGTGCTTTTACAAAACAATATAAAAAACACACAGAGGTTTGTGAGAAAGTCTTATGAGAAATAGGCTAAGGACATGAAGTGACACACAAATACAAATAACCAATAGAATAATCTACAAACTAATCGGATAAACAAAGATTAGGTAAGTAATAGCAAGTACTATTTTCAACATATAAAAAGTACAAGTAATATAGAATGAGATTTTGTGAGTTCAGAGGTGGATATTTTTTTCTGCAATAAACATATGACACTTTGTGTACATGTGTAAACAAGTGTGCTTTTGTTTTGCCAATTACAAAAATAAAGTGTGAGCGTAGGACTAGGTGATGTCCAGGAGTCCTTCCAGGCCTAAGGTCCCATGATTTTCAGCTAAATATTTTTATTGCAATATCCTTTGAGCAGCTGGCTTCAAAACTTAGAATACTGCCCCAACGTCAATGAAAGAAAACCAAATGCCATAGCTTCATGCTCAAAGGACTCTAGTCTTACTCCAGTGTGCTTTCCCATTTCAACTGTGTGTACATTAATTGCAATCATATCAAGTGACCAATTCTTCTTCCTGCATGGTCCATGTCATTATTCACACTGCTCACACCACACTTTTTACCTGGAATGCTCTCTCCTAATATTTTAATGATGCTTAAATGCTGTCAAGATTTAGGCAAACAACACTATCATTTTATCAAAGCTTTCTTTCTTTTTTTTTTTTGAGACAGTTTCACTCTTGTTACCCAGACTGGAGTGCAATGGCATGATCTCGGCTCACCGCAACCTCCGCCTTCTGGGTTCAAGCAATTCTCCTGCCTCAGCCTTCCGAGTAGCTGGGACTACAGGTGCGCACCACCATGCCCAGCTAATTTTTGTATTTTTAGTAGAGACGGGGTTTTACCTTGTTGACCAGGATGGTCTCGATCTCTTGACCTCATGATTTACCTGCCTCGGCCTCCCAAAGTGCTGGGATTACAGGCGTGAGCCACCGCGCCTGGCCCTAGCTTTCAATGATTCCTGCAAAGAGAAAGAACCCTGAGTCTTTTCCCAACCGCCCTTATAAAATTTTCTACTATTTCTCTTAGTTATCTGTGTATATATCTCAACTTTACCGTAGATAATATGTTCTTTGTAGGCAAAAACTGTGTCTTACTAATATTTTGAATCCCTGACAGCACTTGGCCAAATATCTTATACATTTTTTCAATAACAAATACAAAAATGATGTTAATAATAAGCCTGATATTTAGTGTTTACTGTGTGTCTAGGAATGTATAAAACTTGATTGGAATCATTTAAGCCACATAACCTTTTGAGATAGATACTGTTATTAGTCTAATTACAGACTAGGAATCAAAAGCATAAAGAGAGTAAGTAATTTGCCTATGTAAAAATAAATCTCTTTATATGAGCTCTTTTCTTTTTTCTAATGAGCCTAGCAACGAATCCTGGGGGTCTTATAGCATAATTCACTACATAACGGCAGAGTAAAAGGAAAGAAAAACAGTGAAAACAATCTCTAAACATAAAAATAGAGGCAGATAAATGGCATATACGTTCAAAAGAGTAAGCAAGGACTGGATTCTAAAGTAATCTGACAATAAGAATTAGGGAAATAGAAGCAGGAAGGTCAAAGTGGTAAGAGCATATTTGTTATTTAAAGATTGCCATCTTCAGAATATTTTGTTGTGTGACTTCTTATATTCTTTTAAATGATACTCAAAAACAAAAACACGAATACACCTGTAGATCAAGCAGGTACAAGAACACATTTTACCTTCTAGTTCTGCTTGAATGAGTGCCTACATGGAAATTCTCTATTGTTACTGATTACAGCTTTCTGTAACCCAAACATCTTCCCTTTGAAAAGGAGTGTTAGTCTGATAAGGATTAAAATGCTGTGTACTTTTCTCATTCCCTTGGCATTTCTTCAAGCCCGACAGCCCTAGGACTTTGAGGATATTAATTTGGATTACTCAAAGGGCAAAAGGACATTTTTAAAGAGGTTAATCGTGACCTCATGTACTTTCTGAAGGCTGCGCTTCTAGTTCCAGAACAAAGGGAAAACCTGGCTGTTTCTGTTTAGAAGTGCAAAGACTCAGAATGCTCCAGAAAATATAGGCCTTCCAGGATTGGATTGAATTGGATGAAATTGAAGCATTGGATCACAATTGAGCGTAGACCTAAACTTCTCTGAATATGTGTGTAATTCATGGCAGAAATTTAAATTTGAAAAAGAGGAATGTTAGAAGTAATAAAAACAAGAAGAAATGAAGTGAGAATCCCAGAGCCTTCATTACATGCCAGAATAAAGTAGACATGTATTACATTCCACCCTTTTGTGGGTCCCTTCCACACCTGTTGTTGCTTTCCTGGGGAATTAGCCAAAGTGATACAATTTCTAAGTCTTAGTGGGGAGAAATAATTGTATCCCAGGAACAGGAGGCCAAAGTTCAATTTTTCCATCATTGTTCTTGTTTTCTAATATATTCGACATAGGACTATTGATTTAGTACAGTGCTTCAGGGAAAGGAAAAGGTACACCATGTACACACAGCACATGAAAGCCTTAAGCATATGTTTATGAATTGCATCACCCTGGCTCAGAGCTTCATTTGATTTATTTATTTTTTTGGTTGTTTGATTGGTTAATTGGTTGATTGGTTTGTTGGACATGTTATGTTAGAGAAATGACCCCTGAGAGGTGAGTCAGCTCTATCTCTGGATGATTTCACACATACTTAGTTGAAAATGCTTTCCTGGACTCATGGTCCTCAGAAAAAGTACAAATTCTGATTTTATTAAAGTAAAACATTATTCTGCAAAAGTAATAATGTTAAGATTTATAGGAAGTACATTTCATGCATATACTCTTTCATCAATTTTGTTCTGAGCATTTATGTGCCTGGCACTGAGCTTTCGTAAAAGATTGAAAAGACAAGAGTATTTGTCCACAGAAAATCTAAAAACTAGTGTGGGAGAAAAAACAATGATGGTACCTATGAATGGCCAACTTGAAATCAATGTCACACATATTTCATAAAATTTGATATTAACAACAGTATCACTGCTGCCAATAAATGTGCTTGTACTCAAGCAGGGTAGGTTGATATTTTTTTCTCTGCTAAGGTGGTACTTGAAAGCACAGCATTCATTCATTCCCAGTTCATAAGGCAACGTGGCCACCTACACCAGGTCATTTAACCACATCAAGCCTCTGTTTTCTCATTTCTAGAATAGGAACTAATGAAACTTCTTTCTTCTTAGAGTTTATGTGAGAAGAAAATGTGATAGTAAACTACATATTTTCAGAAATCTTAACAGCATAGCTTCGTTTAACTATGCACGCAAATCTTTAACCAAATCGCTAAGTCATAGACGTTGGCACATTGTAAGATATAATTCCAGCTGTCAGAAACTTCCAGAGACAATGAATGCTATTGGGCAGTTGTGATTGCTGCAATGGAGAGCCGTAAGCACATGAACAATTGGGTGAAATGCTGCATGAGAGATTCAAGTATTAGATGGGTAGGTGGACTCATTTCAAGGCCTCATTCTCTAGTTCTATTGTTTTTGCCTATTTTTTATGCCTCACACCTGCTTCCTGGAAGAAGTTTCTATTTTATGTTTATCCTAGAATGGATGAAAAGAGAAACCCACAGTGATTTGTACTTTCTTCTGGAGTTCCCAGGCTATGAATCTGGAGTATTCAAAAGACTCAGGTGACTCTGATCTCCTGCCAATCTGAATACGTTAATAACCAATGAAAGTTCTTTATGGTACTGTTACTTCTACAAGAAGATTCGAGTACCAAAACCAAGTCTATCCGACTTCAGAACTGTTGCCCTGCATTTCAACTCTGCACAGCTTTCCAGATGGGTGTATCCACTACCAGGCAAGTCGGGCTCAGCTCAGCAACAGAGAAGGAAGCTTTCTTAACCAGCCAAATCAACTCAGTTAATAAGTATTGGCCAATATTTACCAGGAACCCTGAGATTTCTAGGTACATTAGCATAAATGTGGTTGAGGTTCCTTGGTACTAGGCATGCTTTCATGTTTTGTTTTGTTTTTTAAATGTCTTTTTATGTTGACATATATTAAATAATGACATATATTAAACAAATGCTGACATATATTAAAATACAGGGAAAATGCTAATAAAATAAAATGTCCACACTGGAGGAATTTAATTAAATCTGAATACATTTAGACAGACTCCACATACATACCAGTGAACGTAGAAACTCCTTGATTTCAGTTTATCATAAGAATCACCGCTGCGGTCCTGGCTGGTGATTATTCTGGGGCTGAGCAGGACTAAGTTTGGAGAGGGAGTGAAGCATTTCTTGCCCACAATTTTAATTCATAGAATTGATAAGCAATGAATATAAATAATGTCGTAAAGGTTATCCATTGGAAAAAAAGAAATAGTCTGAATTTGACTAATAAAGCCAAGAGCAGTCCACTGAAAGAGGAAGCCAAGAAATGAAGCCAGAAATGTTCGGGAAGAAGGGAAACTGACACCACAGGAAGTTGGATTCAGCTGGAAGAAATTTAATTCAGCTGGAGAAATATCCTTAGTGAATTTGATTCAGCTGGAGAAATTCTCTCGTCTTGCGTTCCACATTTACCCTCACTTATTTTTCTTAAGCAGTGCTTGTGATAGGCAACTACAGACTTCCCTGAGATCTGGTTCATGTCTACTTCCAGTTAAATAAAATATTAGCACTCCCCACCACTTCCCCTGCTCTCATGCTTTCGGTAGATAGGTAGGGCCATGAAACCAATTTCAGGCAATGAAATGTGAGTAGTAGGTATGTAGTCCTCTTCCAGAAAAGCTTTGTAATCACAGCTAGTGGTTGACTTTCCAACCTTTCTCTTCCTGTCGCAGGGAACACTGATAATGCGTGTTGAAATTGTCGTCTCACAAAGTGGTATAGAATACAGTCATGTGTCACTTAGTAACAGGGTTACACCCTAAGAAATATGTCCTTAGGGTGAGTTCATCCTTGTGCAAACATCATAGAATGTACTTACACAAACCTAGATGATGCAGCCTGCTATACACCTAGGCTATGTGGCATAGCCTACTGCTCCTAAGCTTAGTGAATACTGTAAGTAATTGTCACACAGTGGTAAGTAATCATATATCCAACCATATCTAAATATAAAAAAGTACAGTAAAAATACAGACTTACAATCTTACGCAACCACTGTCATATATGCCATTCATTGTAGACTAAAACATCACTATGTGGAAAGTGATTATATGTTGAGCAGAGCCTCACACTGACCTGCAGTGGATGGACAGAGAGCATGAGGGAGAAATAAACATTTGTTGTTCTAAATCATTAAGATTTGAGAGTTGTTTGTTACCACAGCAAACCCGGTTTATCCTGTTAGGATGTTCACCACCACTGGTGTGAGCACACCAGAGCTGATGAAAGGGGTTAGAGCAAACAGACTGGAACAAACATGCAACTTCACGTTTCTCTCTTTCTTCAAAGCTATCATCTACAGTTTCACTTTTCTATAAACTTTTGGAAAGAAGCAAAATACTGGTGGAGAAGTCAAAGATCAACTTACAGAGTATTTGGTTCTTTCAGCACTTTGTAACTAAACAGGTATTAAGCTGAGATTTTTGCAGGACAGGAAACAAAAAGTGTTCCTTTGCAGGTGCTTCAATGTCTGCCATATAACTTTAAAAATAGCCCGCATTCGGGCCGGGCGCGGTGGCTCACGCCTGTAATCCCAGCACTTTGGGAGGCCGAGGCAGGTGGATGACGAGGTCAAGACATCGTAGACTATCCTGGTCAACATGGTGAAACCCCGTCTCTACTAAAAATACAAAAAAATTAACTGGGCATGGTGGCACGTGCCTGTAATCCCAGCTGCTCAGGAGGCTGAGGCAGGAGAATTGCCTGAACCCAGGAGGCGGAGGTTGCAGTGAGCGGAGATCGCGCCATTGCACTCCAGCCTGGGTAACAAGAGCAAAACTCCGTCTCAAAAAAAAAAAAAAAAAAAAAAATAGCCCACATTCACCAGGTGAGGTGGCTTACACCTGTAATCCCAGCACTTTGGGAAGCCAAGGCGGGTAGATCATCTGAGGTCAGGAGTTCGAGACCAGCCTGGACAACATGGTGAAACCCCATCTCTACTAAAATTATAAAATTAGCTGGGCCTGGTGGTTCATGCCTATAATCTCAGCCACTCAGGAGGCAGAGGCAAGAGAATCACTTGAACCCAGGAGGCGGAGTTTGCAGTGAGCAGAGATCGCGCCATTGGACTCCAGCCTGGGCAACAAGAGCGAAACTCCATTTCAAAAGAAAAGAAAAGAAAAACAAAGCATACATTCTGACAACGAAAATACATGATAAGCCATTTGAAAAGTACTCTTTACTTGCCTTGGATAAATTCAATGCCACATCCTTGAGGATCACTTCCAAGAATTATCTAGCCCAAGCAATTCTCAAACCTGTAAATCTCAGGAGCACTTTACATGTTTAAAAATTATTGGGAATTCAAAAGTGCACTTGTTTAAGTATTTTATGGTTATTTATATTTATCAGGTAAGAAATTAAAACAGAAAAATTTAAAATACATATATATGAGTTTATTTAAAATAAAATATATCCACATTAATGTAAATAACGCTTTTTTATTTTAAAAACTATGTTTTTCAGACCAAGAACATTTTTATTGAGAAGAATCGCATTGTTTTACATTTTCCAAAATCTCTTTAATGTCTGGCTTAATAGAAGACAGCTGGTTCTCTTATCTGATTCTGCGTTCAGTTGGTTACAATATCCTACATTAGGTGTCTTCTGAAAAGCTCCACTATATATAGTTTTGGAAGCATGAGGGTAAAAATGCTATCTTAGTGTTATTATGGATATAGTTTTGGATTTGTGCACCCCCTGAAAGAATCTTCGGGATTCTCAGGCATCTGTCTCTCTTCTCCGAATTCTTTTGTGTCAGGAAACCTTATAGCAGAGTTGACCACTTGACTATTATCAAGCTGTTTTGTGGCTGTTAGATGTGGGTCCCAACCTAGATTGTAAATTCTGCACCTTCAGGGGTAATGAGTGCTTTCAAAATACAGAAAAGGACAAAGACTGCTGTAACCCAGGACCACAGAACCATGATACATGATACATGCTAAGTCTTAAAGTGCTGTTATTTTTTAAACAAACATGCCATAACATAACAATATAAGCTTTTCAATGTTATATTTTTCAAGTCCTTCTCACCTATAGAAAAAAATAAAAATAATAAAGTGACTAGTTATCATTGTAGTTAGTTTTTATACTTTACACAAATATGTCTGTGTACAATATTTATTATCAATCTGTTTCCCTTTTGTAAATAATGTTTTGTGCATCCTCTTTTTAACTCAGAATCCTGATTTTGAGATCTATCTACATTGCTACTTATAAACCTAATATTATTTAAATAGCTATATGGTCTTATGTCCGTTCTTATTTGTTTACATCATAATGATGCAAATTTCAGTAGTTCCCAATTTGTCACACATGCCAATGATGCTCGTGTTTCTTCAGTTATTTGTGCAATAATTGTTCAACTTAATTTTCTTTAAATGGAATATCTGGGCCTTTGTATATGTACACTTTTTTGTTTAGCCAGATGTAGTGTCCCAAAACTGTATACACCAATTTAAACTCTTAGCAGCAGTACATGAGAGTGTCATTTGCCTTATATTTTACGTTGTCAGGTTTTATTTTGTACTCTTCCCTTCTGAGCCTAGAACAGTATCAGGGAATAGTGGGCCTTCAGCAAACACTTGTTAACTGTAGCAACTCTAGTCTGAGGCTTGGACATTTGTATTTGGACACATTTCGCAATCATAGACACATGACCGCTTTGTCCTATGTGATCCTTGCAACAGACTAGCAGGCTGTCTGTCATGCAGACCCCACAGAGTATAAAATAAACTCAGAAGCCCATGTGGGTTTATTCCATTCCAAGAAGCACTTTGTGCTCTGCATTCTGTAAGTACGGTAGTTCTGTACTTTCGTTCTTCCCTTGATTGTCCACATCCTTAGCCTCCGAGACAGCCGTCCTTTCACCATTGAGGTCACCATTACCATAGCACTGAGACAAGTGCAGCTGAAATGCTTCATCCTGGACATAAGCTGCCAGAACTCTGTTCTGCAAACTTTACTGTGGGATACATAGTTATGCAGTGAGAGACCACTGTCTGCATTCAATCACACTGCTGCAAAGCTAATGTGATTGTTTCAAGATGATACAAATTACCAGATGTCGACAATCAACTCAAATGTGTTTCCCTGTTCCTATAAGTCGAGGAAAAATTTTAAAATTGAAGGGGAGTGTGGTATTTCCTTGATACCTCAAATATGTATCTTCTCATTTCAAGGGAGTTTTGGATGTGTGTTTAAGAAAGTGTGATGATAGCACTGTCATAACGCAGCTTGGCTTAAATACCCGTGACAGACAAAACTTGCAATCATGTGCACATTTTATGGCAAGAAATGCACATTAGAGATATAAATGAGCAGTGTTGAATGATATACACTAGGTGTTCCCATTAATTAAGTAAAATTATGAGTCTACATATTTTTGTGATTTTCTTATAAGATAAAACTCAAATATGCAATAAAAGCCAATAAAATGTAGCCACAAAGCTTGTAAGACAATTGGAAAATACTGTTAAAAATCATTTAAAGCATGAATATATTCATCTACCACAGAAGAACTGAGGCATGAAGTGTCATTTAACAAGACAGTTCAGTATATAGACCAGAACCCGATTGCCCTGCTCAAACGTAATCTTTGACTTCTCCCCCACTTCTGTGTTTACAAGCAGCAAGTCCTGGGGCTCATTTTTGCTGAGCTATAGCATCTTGATCAAGTCCAGAAAAAACAAAAAGTTCACAGAATTTGCAAGCTGACCCAACAATTTGCGTATTATGGGTAGTTTCCAGTATTTATCTAATAGCTAGTTTCCTAGGATGTTTAGTGAGTGAGACGATCTCTGGATTTCAGAAATTTCTAAATTAGGGCCTTATTTTTGTTTATTTTAAGTTCCAAATTTGTTTCTCCTCAGGATAGAAGTGGCTATGTTTATTTAACCCCCTTTTCTCCAAATCTTTTGAAAAGTGCAGTGAGTTTTAAGTACCAGAATGTCAATTTTAGCTCTGTGCACATGGCATTCAAAGCATAAATGTTTGGTTTAATTATTATCCTGGAATATTTACAAATAATTTATCATTCTATCTCAAAAGAAAAGTCTGTCAAGGAAAGCAAATCTGGGGTGGCTCCATGTTTAATTTCTTACTAATATTACCTGCAATTATTTTGTATCCCAAATATATATTAATAGAGTGTTTAAAAACCTACGGTTCCTTTTGGAGCAAGAATTAGAGAAAGTGCTAAGTGTGAGTTTATGAACTTCATGAGTTCTTTGAGTTTTGCAGTAGGCAATGGTATGATGGCTAACACAGAGTGTCAACTTGATTGGATTGAAGGATGAAAAGTATTGTTCCTGGGTGTTTCTGTGAGGGTGTTGCCAAAGGCAATTAACATTTGAGTCAGCAGACTGGGAGAGGCAGACCCACCCCCAATCTGGGTGGGCACCATTTAATCCAATGTCAGTTTGGCTAGAATAAAGCAGGCAGAAGAAGTTGGAAGGACTAGAATTGCTGAGTCTTCTGGCCTTCATCTTTCTCCCATGCTGGATACTTCCTGCCCTTAAAGATCAGACTCCAAGTTATTCAGCTTTTGATTCTTGGACTTAAACCAATGATTTGCCAGGGGCTCTCAGGCCTTGAGCCACAGACTGAAGGCTACATGATCGGCTTCCCTACTTTTGAGGTTTTTGGGACTCGGACTGGCTTCCTTGCTCCTCAGCTTGCAGATGTCCTACCATGGGACTTTCACTTTGTGATCGTGTGAATCACTTCTCCTAATAAACTCCCTTCACATGCACACATATCCTATTAGTCCTGTCCTTTTAGAGAACTCTGACTAACACAATTGGTAGGAATACACCTTTGCCAGAGTCTTATCACAAAGACAGATAATCTGGGTGTGTAACACAAAAACACTGATGGGATAAAACACATGCCAAAAACGGTAAACTTGTTATAATGCAATAAATAAATTTCATTGAATAAGAGCAAATGAAAAATGAAAAGAAACAAATATAACCCCAAGTTGGGAAAACTCATTGTAAACTATCAAACACTTATTTGATATTATCTTTCCAAGAATAATGGAGCAAAAGTAATCACATTCCTTTTCTTTTACATACTTTTGTTCAGAGAAACCAGATGCAGAATGCAACTTTGCCTCCCTGCCAAACTGTCAAGTTTGTTTAATATTTAAGTTTCATATGACATAAATGAAAGAAGCAAAAGTACTGTTAGTGCTGAGAGTTCTAAATTTGAGTCATTTTTAACTGATCACTGTATGTTCTAAAAATAGACACGAGTCTCCATCTTTCCCAGCTCGTTTGGGTGTTTCCCACTATAATTCCAGTGGTGATAAAAAGTGGAGTGGTTTTATAAATGTGCGCCTGCATCCATATTTTATGTAAATTTCAAGCGGTGAAGTTTTTCACTATTAAAATTTATTCATGTATTTTGGAATAATGTTTTTCATGAATAAACATTGAAAGGCTTTCCAAAAATGGAAAAAGATGGATCATTTATCAATTTGAATAAAATTGATCTTCCTGTCAATCACGGTTATAGTTAAAATCATGCTATCTAAGACTTATTAAGTATTTGCCTATTTACTCTGTGCTAGGCACTGATCTAATCTCCTTATCCACATGTATTCATTTAATCTTTACAGCAACCGTTTGTTGTAAATACTATTTTCATCTTCATTTTAAAGAGAAAGAAACTGAGGCACAGAGGAATTAAGTAACTTGATTGATTACACAAGAATCATAAATTGAGTACCCTTTTCATCTACCTTCCTCCCGAGATCCGTTAAGATGGTGGTGAAAAGCTGTATTATTTATAAATAATAATTACCATTTGTTTGCAATGATAATTTTTTTTAACAAATACAGCTTTGTATTATTTAGAAATAATTCTGTCCTGCCGCAGCCATGCTTTCTTCTAAATGAAGTATATTTAACTGCCATGTAGATGTTGGACTTGGCCATGTGACTTTCTTTGGCCTATAGGACATGGGTGAAAGTTTTAATGACGAATTTCAAGCAGAAACTTTAAATGGGTTTGTGTCGTTTGACACTACCGCTCCTGTGTTCCTGTTCTCTGCTTTAAGAACAGCATGTCCCAGGCAGGGGCTGATCCTTCACCCTGGAATCCGCAATGAGAAGACATAAGGAGGCAGCCAAGCCCAGCATTGCTGACCCAGAGCCTCACACAGTGTAAGTGGGAAATAAATCTACATTGTAAGCCACTGAGTTAATGTGGCTGGTGGTTACAGCAGCAAAAACTAACTGAAAAACAACAATAAAGGAAAAAAATGCCATAAACCCACAATAATAAACAGAGCCACAGAAAGGCTATCTGAGGTTAAAAAGACTCAAAAACTTCTGAAGGATGGAAAGTTCTTGGAGGAGTGTTGACTGGAACAGTTTAAGTGAAACCACAGCTTATAAAACACACAGGGATGCTGCCCTAGGTTGGGAGGAGCCTAGATGAGCTCTTAGACCTACAAAATTGTAGAGCTCAAAACTTATGAAGCAAAGAATCTCACCTTCCAGTCATCACGTCACTTACTTTACCTGATGAGGAAGCCTCACTTAAGGCGCATGCTCATGTTTACTTATTGCCCCATTGTCGCTTATGCCCCATTATGCCCCAAGAGATAGTAAGCATTTGAATAAAATCTGCTAGAGAAGCAAGACAAAGACTGATATTATCATGGATAAAACATAGCTTTGGAGGAGAAGGAGAGGACTAAACAGAAGAATATTTTAAAATAATTCAAATTACTATTCTCTAGAGCTATTTGAGAAGAGACTACATTTATAGTTATAAAAAAAAGGGAAAGAGTGTCACGGAAAAAGAAAAATCAGAAACTAAGAAAGAGGTCTTGGAAATTCAAAATATTGTTCCTAGTATTGGGGATACTGAGTTTGATCACTTGATTAAGGTGGAAACAATGAGTAGATCTGTTGAGAAGGTCTGTCTTTTGTAATTGAGATGTAACTCCTAGGACGTACTTTAAGACTATGGATAGTGGGGCTCTGTTTTACGATTACCTTTCATCCAATCAACAGCATCCATTGACAATCCTTACCGGCCAGTCATCACATTCAGAGTAGTGAAATTATATTTTCAAATGTTGTCTTTCCTTTTACATTCATTGTCTGACATTCTCCCTCTCTCTATCTTCAGATATTATTAAAGATTCATGGGTCTTTATGAACTTTTAGTCAATGTGTTGTTATCCAGTGTTACCATCTTTATGCAAATACACAAATTGTCTTAAATGTGGCCTCTCAGAGCCCCTACAAACTGGTTGCTATGAATGATGTCTCTTCAGATTATGAAAACACATTAAATAACTAGAAAAATAAATGTAATATACAGAAACCTAGGTACACCATTGTGAAATAATAATGCCAAAAGTAAAGAGAGTCTTAAACCTTCCAGGTTTGAAACTAGCAGCAAACAAATGAACAGCAATACAGAAAAATAGTTTTTCTACCAAGTAACGGGACGTAGACATTTTATTAGTAATATTTAAGGAAAATTTTTGAGAGAAAAATATTTTTAATCTTTAATTTTTGGCCAGGCATGGTGGGGTCACGCCTGTAATCCTAGAACTTTGGGAGGCCAAAGTGGGTGGATGAAAGACCTGTAGAACATATCAGAGCACTAAAAAAAGACAATGAAAGATCAATTATAAAATCCAGGGAAAACAAAATGAAATGTAAACATAGTATATTATTTGGTTCTATAGCAAGTGGTTTTTACATAATCATAATAATAAAAATACTATTTATGAAATTTCAAGTTTTTAAATGAAGCTAATAGACATAACATAAAGGCTTAAATGTTTAATAAGATATAAACTTGATCACCCTTGGCAATTTAAAAGTAAAATTCAGGCTGGGCACAGTAGTTCATGCCTGTAATCCCAGCACTTTCAGTGGTTGAAGTTGGAGGATTGCTTGAGGGCATGAGTTTGAGACCAGCCTGGGCAACACAGTGAAACCCCATATGTACAAAAAAAAGTAAAAACAAAAAATTACCCAGCTGTGGTGGTGTACACTTATAATCCCAGATATTCAGGGGGCTGAGGTGGGAGAATTCCTTGAGCCCAGGCGTTTGAGACTACAGTGAACTATAATCACCACTGCACTGCACCCTGGGCTAGAGTGAGACTATGCCTCTAAAAAAAAAAAGTAAAATGCAGATAGAGGATTTAGAAGAATTTAAAAGACAACAGTTGCCATAAAGTGAAGTGTCTGGGGAAAATCTTAATGGAACAGGAAATAAAGATATAATATCAAGACATAATAATTGTTCTGGGTTGAATTATGTCACTTCCCAAAATATATGTCCTAACCCCCAGTACCTTGGAATATGACCTTCTTTGGAGATAGGGTCTTTGCAGAAGTAATTAGCTTAAAATAAGACCATTCGGGGCATGGGGGTGGGCAATACAATATGACTGGTGTCTTTATAAGAGAGGGAAAGGGCCAGGCGTGGTGACTCACACCTATAATCCCAGCACTTTGGGAGGCCGAGGCGGTTGGATTACGAGGTCAAGAGATCGAGACCATCCTGGTCAACATGGTGAAACCCCGTCTCTACTAAAAATACGAAAAATTAGTTGGGCATGACGGCGCGCCCCTGTAGTCCCAGCTACACTGGAGGCCAAGGCAGGTGAATTGCTTGAACCCGGGAGGCGGAGGTTGCAGGGAGCCGAGATCGCGCCATTGCACTCCAGCCTGGGTAGCGACGTCTCAAAAAAAAAAAAAAAAAAAAGGGAAAGTAGGACACAGATGCAGGCACAAAGGGAAGATGATGTAGTAGGTTGTCAGCTGTAAGCCCAGGAGAGAGGCCTTGGGCAGATCTTTCCCTCAGAGCCTTCGGAAGGAACCAACCTTCCTTGGTACCTTAATTTTGGGCTTCTGGCCTTCAGAATTCTTAAGACAGTAATTTTTTTCTCCTGCTTAAGCCACCCAATTTGTGAAACTTCGTTATGGCATCTGTAGAAAACTAATACAAGTATATTTCTTAATGTTTCAAATCTATGAACCCAGGAATAGTGATATTTCTAAATTGGGAAAAGGCAAAAGTGCTCTACATTCACCCAATCATCTTTTATCAAAGCAGGAGCCCAGGAGATAACATCTAAACTTAGTAAGTAAACAAGCTCATTAAATGCATGTTTAGAGAGATGGGACTTTCTGAATTATTAGAAACAGACTCAATTTCTGCTAGAGACAGGACTGGAAGGGGGAAAGAATGAGACAGCTTGTCAATAAAAGTTTATTAGCAGATTTTTAAATCATAGTATATATGACTTTGGCTAATTTTTAAAAATGGATTAAAAACAGTATTCATTTAGGGTTTTGGAGGTCAACATTTTAGATCAAAAGCTATATAATCAACTATCTGCTTTTGTAAAACAGATCTCTCTACCATGTGTAAATACCTTATAGCTTTCAGTTGATTCCAGCTGAAACCTCTCAGAGGGTCAGCAGATGATAAAGATTGCCCCTAAATCAGGGGTAAATTCCAGGCAAGTGAGGCTCTGTAAGTCCTAGAGATCTTTAAAATGAATGATTGGAATTATTTTTGACTGTGTTAGGTGTTTTAATTGTACTAAGAGCAGAAACACTGTCAAGCTAGCAATATGCTGATGCTGTTAAGACAGGAAAATGAAACAACCTTGAGAGGCTTGCATGGGGCACGAGGTGTACTGTTACATAAGGTAAGTCACAGGAGGAGCGAGCTTCATTTTATTCCACTCTACAATTTAATCATATGTGATAGGAGTTCCCATCCATAGTAGAAATGCGGTCTAAAGAATTAATGGGGTCAACGTTCAAAGATGAATGGAATCATGTCAAAAGGACACAGTCGCTCCCACTGGCCAAATGGGGGAATATCTGAGCATCAAGTAGAATGACAGTGATAGATTACAACACACATGATTTTGAAAAACCCATGACTGTATTGTTATAATCAGAAAAAAAGGGAGGGTAGAAAGAGAAAAAGAAAATAATATTCTTTATAGAACAATATTTAAAGGTTTATCTTGTTTTTAAATAGAAGAGTGAAAAAGATTGTCTTCTCTTAAACAGGAAAACATTTATAAATATGCAAATTTTTCAAATCCTTATTTCAATCTATGAAGAGAATGTAATCAAATACAAATAAAAAATTGAATACATAAGGGATTTAGCAACATGACATTGACATTTACATAGAAAAATAATCTAATAAGAATTACCTAAAATATTCTAAGTGAGAGAGAGGGAGTTACATGTTATTATTATTCAAATTGATTAGAAAACTGCAGAAATTAAAATGTAGATATTTTTACAGAAATACACAGAACGTTCAAAATGGTCAGAATGGTCAGTAATTACCAAGTATGAGGCCACACTGAGCATAGAAGTGCATCTGGGAAGTTTGCATGTTTAAGTTGACATTTAAAAATCAATGGAGAAAACAGATTGTTAAATAAGGAAAGCTGGGACAATGTCTAGCTATTTAGAACCACAGCATGATCAGGAGGAGAAGGACAAGGAGGAGAAAAAGGAGGAGGAAGAGGAGCAACAGTAGCAGCAGCTGGATTTCTTACCATGTCTTACTTCTGAATACACTCTACATTATTCTAAGATTTAAACGTATAAAAAGTAACTAAATAGCCAGTGAAAAATAGTGGGAAAAGCATGAGCATATATCCTAAAAGACTGAGTGGATAAACGTACTAACCAGAGTTTTATTTTCAAGGAATAAAGCAAATAATAACTGCTCATCCAAGGCTATAAAATATTGTAAGAAAACAGAGAATCATTGGGCGAGCTGGACAAGCAGCCTTGGAAATGAGCAGGAACAAAGGAAGACGAGGCAGACAAAGCCACATTTATGCTGCCGAACCAGCCTGTGAGTCACAATTGCTTGAGCCAGGAATGTTTACATCACCTTGCTGTAGGCACTGGGCACGGACTCTCATCCCATCAGTGCCATTGCCCCCAGTGAGCCCAAGCTAAGAATGTTGCTGCTCTCTCAGTTCTGTGTGTTTACTTCACTGGCTTCTAATGCAAAGTCCCGGGTGGGATACTCAAATTGACTGAATCTAGATCAGGTACCAGCACTCTGGCTGCAAGGGAAACTGAAAAAGCAAGTATCTAGTCCTTAGATCTTCAGAGTAGGAAGTGGACTCTTAGCTGAGCCTGTCAATGGAGTTTTTATGGTCAGTAATTACCAAGTATAAGAAGGGAGTTCAGATTCTGGGTAGCCCTCGAACTACAAGAATCTGTGTAAGAAGTACACAAAACACATAGTCATATAGGAAAAGATTATGTCATTTATATCAAAATTTTTTAAAGTTGTGGGGGAAAATCAAAATCAAAACAGAAAGCACATGCAAGAGATCTTTGTAACACACACAAAAAGTACATCTATTTAATATAATCAATCCTACAAACATATAATTGCATATGTATGCATGCACATGCCTTCAACAGAAAATTGGGCAAAGAAGATATTTCAGAAAAAAAAATACAGATGACCGGTGAAGAAAAGAATAGAAAAAGTGATGTCTTCTACTTCAAAAAATTCAGGTTAAAGTTAGTTTTTTTTGTTTTTTTGGTTTTTTTTTTTAGTGGAGATGTGCTCCTCCTGCTCAGGATGACTTAGAACTCCTCACCCCAAGTGATCCTTCAGCCTTGACTTCCTAAAATGCTGGGATTATAGGCATGTGCCACTGTGCTTGGCACAGATTTAAATTTTTTAATAAAATTAAGAATGGCAAAGGATAGAGGGAAATAACATCTCCACATAGCAGCCACATAAAATGGGTGAATATGTAGTATGTAAATACAATAACAATAAGGTTTATTTCTATAAAGTTCCTTCTTAAAAATGCTTGAAACACTCCAATGTCATCTTCTTGATCCTCAATCCAATTCCCCTTCAAGGGTGTGTGATTTTCCTTGTAGGAAATCACAAGATCTGGCTCCCACAGCACTCCAGCCTCACGTCATGTTACCTTCCATTCCACATATTCTGCCTGATTCCTTCCCACTTGGCACCTTTCCTTCCAGCACTAAGATGTGTCATTATCTGTGTAACTTAAAAAAAAATCATTAAACAACAGAATGGCCAAAATTTGGGCAGAACAGGTATACATGAATAATGGTAATAGATGCAGGTCCTTCTGCTGCTGGTTAAGCTATTGTCAGTGACAAAGTCAGGTCAAGCCTCCCCTCCCCAGAACCCACCCTACAATATGCCTGCTGTGAAACAAGGGTGGGAAGAGATTTTAGAGAGATGAGCACAATGTTCACTGCACAAACCCACTGTTTGGAGCAGCACTTCACAGAGGATGTTTCCCTTCAATATGAGTGTTCCACAAGGGGAATGTTTATGAGACAAAAACTCTGGGAAAATTTCATATCCTCCCTTTGGAAACTCACAGTAGCACAACTGACAACCTGCTTTGTAACAGCCTATTCATCTGCACTTAAAACAGTATTGTCTAATAGGACCTAACTATGCAGGCTATTCAAATAATGCATAAAACTCCCATGACATTTATGAACTAGAGGAATATGAGAATCATTGTTCTTCCCTTTCTTTGAGAATCTCTTTCTATGGCTCTAATGGCATTATCAGAGCACTTTTGGAGTTAATAGTGAATGTGCCTGGTTCCTTGACTCATCAATTTATGCATTTGCTAAGACAGCATCCCTGCCTGCTGTAGAAGGTAATATTCCAGCAGAGGAGGAAGACATATACAAAAAACTAGCAACACATGATGAATGCCTGCAGTATTAGTGCATGCAGGGAATTCCAGAAGCACAGGGGAGGGAGAAATTAACTCCACTGAACTTGAAGGAGCTGGTTGAGGAAAGCAAGTGGAGCCAGCCATCTTCACAATTACAGAAGATCTTAATTACAGTCGACCTTAAAGGATAGTCAAGAATGGCACAGAAGGAAAGACCATTCCTAGGAAATGAAATAGCATGTACAAAAACATAGAGAAGTATCAAAAGATGAGACCCAAGATTACGAGATGAAGAATTAAGAGAGAATTTGTGTGGCATCCAAAGATACTGAAAAAACAATACAGGTAGAGTTGTCTAGGGAATAATTTAGCCTCTAGACAAGTAGTTCTCTAGTTGGAATATGCATGAGAATCATCTGAATAACTTGTTAAAATACAGATTTTTCTGGGCGCTAGTATATGGATCCAGACTAGGTCTGGGGTAGGGCCTGAGAAATTGCATTTGTAAAGAGATGCTGATGCTACTGGTCTGAGACCCCATTTTGAGAGCTACTGCTGTATGCATTTGCAGTGCCCTAAAAATGATACTCAAGGGGGTAAGATAGAAAGACTTTTGCCTTTGAAAGGTCACTCTTGTGGTAGATTGGATGAAGGATGCAACATGTGTAGTAAGTAAAGATAATAATTTGAAGGTTTTTGACAATAGTCCAAATGAGAGATAATTAGAATCTGAACTGGGTCTGCTCTTTAGTGGAGGCATAACAAAGGATATATTTTTGATGCATATGGGGGGGAATAAAGCCATGGAGGCCATGATGATCATCTTGACATGAAAGTGAGAGAAAGAATTAAGTGGAAAATAACCCCAGATTTCTAGGTTCCCATGACTAGGTGGATTCTATCAACTTTAACCAGAAGAGATAAAGTAATACATAATATAGATAGATGAATGGATGGATAGATAGATAGACTGATAGATAGACACATACATAAAACATACAAGATAAATGTATGGCTGAACAGACACATATAGGTAGATATAATGAAGATACACTAAAAGTTTAGCTGTGCATATTTTGAGCTTAGGGTATCTTTGGATTAATTTCTACTTGACTATGATATTATTTCAATCAGTCCGTCTAGGCTTTTGACATCAAAGGATCAAAGTATTGTGAATTATAAATTGTGGATGCTTCATGAATGACCTGGAAAATCAGCTTTAAGTTGGAGAACTGGAATAATTTGCATCCTTACCTATACTACACCCATAGAAGACAGCTCTGATCATCTCTGCTAAGCCCTAACAGAGCCTCAGATCCTTCTTCAGCCAGCTCTGAAGAGGCACCCTCTGTTTAGATCCCGCAGATAATTGAAAATAATTTGCTAAACTTGATCTATAGCCAAACCCCATTTGCCTCATAAAGTTATCCTCTGAGTAGTGTCTTCATATAATTTGTCATTCAATCTAGGACATTGCAAAAATGAAATGTGGCACTATTAAGAATATACTTGATTGAAAAGAATGAATCAGGGCTCTCACAAGAAAATGAGAATATGAGATCATCCAACCTCTTAATACCAAGAAATTATAATTGTAGCACAATCCTGTACAAAGTCAGTGGTGAATTTCCTTTCTGTTCCCTATATTAAAGTTGGTCCCTTCTCTCTCCCATCTATCCTATCTCCCTACCCAGCTCCACCATAAGTCTGGCAGACCAAGTACACACGCATGAATTGCTATGTAGGCCATTCACAAGTAAGAATGAGAACAACTACATTTAATAAAGACCCGTCCAGCAACAATAATTTCTCTCTCACCACTGGAACAGTTGCTATAGAGGGACTGGGAAAGAGGACTAGAAGAATATGTGAAAAAGAGCGAGAACACCATGCTGGTCCTCCACTTGATGATGAAGGGATTGTGGGGAGACACTGAGGGAATCTCCCTTGATCTTTTGGGAAATGTGCCCCATATGAGACCAAAAGGCAGATGTGTCCCGAGTCAAGCCAGAGAGACTACCATAAGCACAGGCAGCTGCACCATGCCAGCACGGGTCCTGCAGAGCTGGGAACTGATCAGCAGGCTAAAGTAGACTAGAAAAAAATACATACTTGAAACTGAATTTTTACATGAGACTATATTCTAAAGGATTTCCTCTGCTAAACAAGAATAAGTGCCTGTAAAGGAATTGAGATTCATGAGCAAAAAAAAGTTTATTCCTACAACTTTCTGACTCATGACTGTGCTATAATCCTGTGACTTTTCCTTCATTCCCATTTGGCCCTTTCCATTATTGCTTCTTACTGGAGTTACTGTTTTACCTCCTGAAAACAGGATAAAGCCTTACATTTTTTTTTTCACATCCTGTACTTGTTGCAATGCCTTACAGATAGTTTGTTCTCAACATGTATCTATCGACTAAATGCATGAGAAAAATACTGCATTACAAGAGTTATGGAGAAAGAAAGCTTTCTCCAAAGTACATGTTTATACAAGAACTGATTCAAAGCCTGGGATTCATGTTTCCCTTCACCGCCAGGACTTGGATAACTGACTGAAGAGATTTTTGTCTCTCTTCCTCACTACACTATTTATGTACACAGAACACTGCTCCTCATTAGCAACAACAACAATGAAGATTTAAAAACTATTCTGTAGTTGAATATATGAGTAGATTCATTTTCCTCTAGAACCTCGAAAAACATGAGATTTTAAAAAACAAATATAATGTAGTGTCAGAGCAAGTCTTCTACATAACGTTTGGTTAAATAGACATCTCCTCAGATATTAGCACTTTGGATTTATCGAGAAATACCAAAAATGTTGGTTACAATGACCATAAATAAGTGTAATCTGTTGATGAATCAAAATCATGTCCTTGTGATTAACCAGCCAGATGAGGCTTGCTGCAAGCCAAATTGTGCTTGGCCTTAATAATAGATCATTATAATTTAGTAAAATAGAAAGTATCTGATACTTTCAACAAGCCGAACACCACCAGAAAACACATGAGACCTTAGTACACATTTTTCCAAAATGTCAGATTAAGAAGATGATAAATATAGAGGATGAAATACCAAATACTTTATCATGTAGCTCACAGATGTATCACATACAAGCAGTCCACAGAAACAATTTACAGAAAGCATTCTTAGCGGTCTGAATTATTAAGAGAGCTTTCAAAATAATACTTTTAAAATACATTTGAAACGAAGGAATTCCAAACAGAATCCAAATGTCAATCGAGTCCAGCTGTTTCTATGTTAATGACTAATCTATCAGTAGTAGGGAGTTTTGGGGATTACAACTAACTAAGATTCCAGAGTCTGATTTGTATTGTGTACCAAGTTCTTCCATTGACTGTGGCATCATCCCAGACAAGTCAGTCACTTCTCATGAGTTTTCTTATTATTTAAGGATTTCTGACGTTTATTAGTGTCTTGACACTGTTGGAGCAACAGGGAAGTTTTTCACAGCCTTGCAAATGAGCCCTTCTCCTGTCTAACATGTTGACTGTCTCACACATGATGTTTATTGGACATTCTGTTTAATGAACCTTGGACTGTTAGGACAGAAAGATAAAGAGAAATTTGCAGGTCAAGGAGTCCAGGACGGTCATGTCACAGACTGCGTTTAGAGTTCTCATTCAATAGCAAGAAGCAAACTGATCACATATTGTAGAGTCAGAGCTGCAAGGGGAAACGAAGTTCTAACACTTGGAGTTGTGTTCTTTCCAAAAACATTCTTGTGTCTCTTTGCACTGATGAAAATCATATTCAAATTATTTTGGAACAGGAATATAAGATACTCACTCCTTTTATCTGCCTAGGATAGTAACAGACCTAGAGTCAGTTGGCCATAGCCTGGAATCTTAGACAATTGTTAAGCCAGCTGAATCTCCGTATGTTCTCTTATAAAATAGTTACTTTATGCTTTCATAAAGTGGTTATAAAAGTGCATAGTGTTGTGAAATGGGTTAGTGTATGGAGAAACCGAACACTGACTAAAACTTAATAGGAAGGGCAGATTTTATTTTTATGTAAGATTATTAGTTATTCTCTCTCTCCCTCCTGTCTCTCTCATCATTTCTTCCTACCATCATGACTATACTCTATATTTACCCAAATCCTCTCTTCATTCAGGATCCCAAACTGCATTAATGCCATAAATGCCCTTTTGCCTTCGTAGTTTAAATTACGGGTTGCTAAGTCCTGCAAAGTATCCTGTCAAAATCTTCTTTGATGACTTCTTCACACCCCCTCCATTGTTCAATGGAGGTGTCCACTTAATGCCAGCAGCTGCATGCAGAGGGATTAAGGTAAAACATGTGGATAAATATGTCCAAATAGATCATTAAACAGATGTGAATCTAGAGGCAGAGTACAACCCAGAGACGACCAGATTGGTAGAATGATGGACTCACCAAGTGGCAAGGCAGGAAGGTAAATGGGAGGGTCACCTGCTGAATTCCAGAGAAAGAGAGCTCGTTGCAAGTATGGATAGCCTCCATTTAAATGGCCAAGACCAAAGCAGAGCAAACGGAAAACCTTTTAAGGCAGGAGCTCTGTGTATCTTGTTAACCTTGTCCACAATATGTATTCTCAAAAGTAAGTTGAGTTAAATATGAGAACTACTTGGTATATTGGATTCACGAGAACTCTGCTTCCTCAGCTGCTGCCTTTTTTCCATTCCTTTATTCACTCCTTCAATAAGAATTCATTATGTTGTGCCAGCATATCATTTGAAGGACTGAAAATAATGGGGAGGAAGCATGAGGCAACAGAGATTCCTTTCCTCTTAACCTGATTTTTAATGGATTTATTACATTTCTGTTTCTAATCTTTTTATGCATGTCTTGAGTTCAGAAAAGAGGATCATGCCCTGCTGCTGACTTATATCTAGGGATAGGAGTCCAGGTATGAGGTACAATGAGAACAATACAATCTAGGGACAAACTTCTGCTGCAGCCCCCAAGTCCTAGGACACTCTAGGACAAATCCCAGCTGGCTTAACCATTTCAAAAGTATAGCCTCCTGAAGCCTTATTAACATGAAGAAATGCATCTGGAATTGTCACACTTTCCGAGCCCCTGGGGACAAATGTGTGGGAAAAAGCAGAATGCAGGACATTCTTCTGGAAACTAATGTGAACCTAAGTAGTTGAAGTCTTAGACGCCTGTGGTATTTTTCTTTCTCTTAAAGACCATTTGTTGACCCCTGCCCATATAGCTTAGTTATTCAATGGACTGGAATGATGCCCTCCCATTCCCATGGATCTTCTCCTCTTTTTTTTTTTTTTCTCTTTTTTTGAGACTAAGTTTTGCTCTTGTTGCTGAGACTGGAGTGCAATGGCGCATTCTCAGCTCACTGCAACCTCTGTCTCCCAGGTTCAAGCGATTCTCCTGCCTCAGCCTCCCAAGTAGTTGGGATTACAGGCATGTGCCACCATGCCAAGCCAATTTTGTATTTTTAATAGAGACAGAGTTTCTCCGTGTTGGTCAGGCTGGTCTCAAACTCCCAACCTCGGGTGATCCTCCCACCTTGGCCTCCCAAAGTGCTGGAATTACAGACATGAGCCACCACACATGTCCAGATCTTCTCCTCTTTAAAAGAACAGCATAAGCTTCAATTTCTGGTAGATGATTGTACTCTGTAGTAACCTCATGCTCATCTAAACTCATAGAGCTTTATTTTATTTTTCAAAATGACAATAATGTCTATTAAATACTGACTATGGGGTATTTTATCATGTATTCTATGTGCATTAACTGCTCTCATTCTCATAACCACTCTACGAGGTAGATAATACCATTATTATCTTTATTTTGCAAATGAGAAAACTGGCTCCAGAGCCCGCACTGCCAATCACTACATGTTGCACTGCCTCTTGCTAGAAAAAAGACTTAAGAAAAATCTCGCTTAAGGTTGGGCACAGTGGTTCACCCCTGTAATCCCAGCACTTTAGGAGGCCAAGGCAGGCAGATCATCTGAGGTCAGGAGTTCAAAACCAGCCTGGTCAACATGGTGAAACCCTGTCTCTACTAAAAACACAAAATTAGCTGGGTGTGGTGGCACATGCCTGTAATCCCAGCTACTCAGGAGGCTGAGGCAGTAGAATTGCTTGAATCCAGGAGGCAGAGGTTCAGTGTGCCGAGATCATGCCACTGCACTTCAGCCTGGGTGACAGAGCAAGACTGTCTCAAAAAAAAAGAAAGAGGAAGGAAGGAAGGAAGGAAGGAAGGAAGGAAGGAAGGAAGGAAGGAAGGAAGGAAGGAAGGAGAGAAAGAAAGAAAGAAGAAAAAGAAAGAAGAAGGAAGGAAGGAAGGAAGGAAGGAAGGAAGAAAGAAAGAAAGAAAGAAAGAAAGAAAGAAAGAAAGAAAGAAAGAAAGAAAGAAAAAGAAAGAAAGAAACTCTGCTAACATGAAGACCAAATACTACTGTGTTAATAATACAGACAATTACTTTTCAGTTTAGGGAACTGTTTTTTCTATTTGCATATGGTCAAGTCACAAATGCACCCATGCAACACTTAGCATTTCAAAGAAAATGTAGCTTTGTTTATTTCACATAATTTACCTGATCTTTTTCACAAGTCCCCAGTCACTGAGTAATAACAACGGTCATGCTTGCCAATGGATACTATCTCAACCTTCTAGCATAACCAATCTCTCCAATTCTTTTCAGTCTAAAGCAGTCTTATTTGGCTCGATCTTCTTTTCATGTCTTCTCCGGGTAATGTTGGCTCTGTGGGGAGGTGGGTCTGACGTTACATGTGGGAGAGAAGGGGAGGCAGAAATGACTCCTGTTCCCTTCAGCCTTCCCTGGAGCCTCACTGGTGGGTAATGTGGAGTAGCTTAGTCTAGGCTGTGCTCTTGAATGGTAACACTTGGGGGTAACTGCTCTGAGCTGGCCTTAAAGTTTGTCTGTTTGTTTGTGCCTTCATTGCTAGATTCTGTTTTCTTGGCCAATTGATTATCCACTTGCAAATTTCCACAAATTGAATCTTCTTTGTTCGGAGCCTCACTTCCTTGGGGCCTGTTGCCTCTCTAGCTTTCTGCACCTTCAGTGGGAGCAACCAATACATTTTAAATTCTATGATTTTCCTGTATAAGCCATGGAAAAGTCAGCAGTCCTGTTTCAGGATGAGAGTCAATCATCTCCTGCTACTAAGCCTGCATTAATATTTCCATGCCATGCTGCACATGGCCACATGAGGGCTTCTCACAAAGCATTAATGAGTGTGTAGTTTTATAATCTGAACTTTATGCCCCACTTCTGTCCTGCTTACATTCCCAAGAAAGGGAGTGAACTTTCTCCTTTTCCCTCTTGTCTGATGGCTTTTCTATGGCACATAGGGTTCAGAGAGAGAAAACAGCATACTATCAGGGAACATAAGTTGGGAGATACTTTGAATGCCAAATTGAAATCATAGTCCAGAACACATCCTCTCCAGCACTCATCATTATAATGGATTATACTTATTAGGATTCACTGAGCATAGAATCAGGACGTAGATTTATTACATGGGATTTGTCAGGTGGTCCCATTATTCAGAATCCAAGATAAGTATTTTAGCATTTTCTTTTAGTCATTTCCTCTGTCTTCATCACTATAGCTCCATATCAGCAATGTTAATTCTACACTAAAAAGTGTTGCCTAGAGCTGATCATAATGTGTAGACATGATCCTTAATTTAAAACATAGGCTTGGACGGCTTTTTTAAAAAATAAGTAAAAAGGGTGGGGATTGTAAAATTTCCCAAAGATGCCCTTGAGACCATTATCTAGTTTAGTCTGGGCTAAGAATTTCACAAAGGAAATTGCGGGCTGAATAAGGAAATGTGCTCCCTATGCAACAGTTGTGATGGAAAACCTATAGGACCCAATTGCTATGATTCAAGGGTATCACTGCAAATAGGCACAGGCCAGGCACAAAAGTTTTGGTAGTGATGTATAGTATCTGACCATCAATATAGTGTTTTACAGCTACAGGCCAATATAAATTTTTAACTCTGCTAAACTTTTTTCTAAAAACAAAACAAAATATACATGTTTTTAGAAAAGCTCAGTGCGCTCCAAAATTTTGGTTAACTGTTAATTTCAAATATAATTTTTGCTCAAAATACATCCCTCTAACTTTTTTTTTTTTTTTTTTTTTTTCAGAAGGAGTTTTGCTCTTGTTACCCAGGCTGGAGTACAATGGCGCAATCTCGGCTCACCGCAACCTCCTGGGTTCAGGCAATTCTCCTGCCTCAGCCTCCTGGGTAGCTGAGATTACAGGTGCGCACCACCACGCCCAGCTAATTTTTTTTGTATTTTTAGTAGAGACGGGGTTTCACCATGTTGACCAGGATGGTCTCGATCGATTCACCTCGTGATCCACCCACCTCGGCCTCCCAAAGTGCTGGGATTACAGGCTTGAGCCACCGCACCAGGCCACATCCCTCTGTCAACTCTAATGCTTCAATCTGTAATTTGTCAATGACCTCTTCACCTTAAAGCTGTGTCTTCTCTTCCAGTCGGCTCTCACACCTGGTTTCACTAAATATAGAAAGTCACATGCAGCTATGCATGAGCATGTAGTAAATTAATTCATTGTTTGAGGGAGCATTGAATAATAACTATTTTAAGTATTGTATTCAACACAAGTTGGTTGCTAGTAGCAATCTGCTATCAGTGAAAGTCACCTTTAGTTGAGTTTTCAACAGGAAATTCACAGATGGCTACATTGCTTTAGAAGCTGTAGGACTGAAAAAGTGGTTCGAAAGGTAAAGACACTCCTCTTCTTGTTCATATTGAAGCAAAGGTGATTAAAAGGGGCCAAGTGAGCACAGAGAAAGTAATCTAGGAATATGCTTCAAATAGAACAAGAATTCCACTCAAAATTTGTTTATATAATTATGCCTTTGGTTGTGTACATGATTTATGAGGGGGGACAGTATGGAGGTGTGGAAGATTAGATCTAGGACCTCCTACAGATACCAAAATCTGAGGATGCTCAAATCCCTTTTATAAAATGGTATAGTGTTTGCATAAACCTGCACAATCCTCCAATATATTTTAAAACATCTCTAATTACTGATAATACAATGTCAGTGCTCTATAAATATAGTAATTTTTAAATTTTGCATTAGTCACTGTTATTATTTTAGAATATTGTCTGTCTTTTGTTAGAATATTGTCTTGTTGAATCCCCAAATGTGGAACATACAAGTAGGAAAGGATGGCCGTGCTTTATTGAAAATTATTGGATTCTTCCAAGATAGGAACATCTCCATCAATACTTTTGATGGCAGTAGCAGCCCATCTAGAGTGGCTGCTGCCAAGATGCCAGCTGCAGCAGGGAGGCAGCCTGGGCCTCCCACTCCACAGAACAGGTAGAAGTCCCACCCTCCCCAAGTGCCACTGAATCTGCCCTGCCACAGCTCCAGACCTGAGTGTCTCTGTGCTCTTGGGGACCTGGAAAGACTCCCCTACCCCCAACAGGCTTAGAAGTGCCTGCTCCTGCTGCCTGACCTCTCCCTGCTCCACTCCCGTCATGGAGCAAGGTTGGGCTGAGCCTGGATGCCATCACAGCCTGACTAGGTGTGTACACACTAAGGGCAGGGCTGACAAACTAGCAGCCCCTTGCTCTGCCAGTCCCCTCTGGACTTTGGGCATGATGAGCATGGGAGGGAAGCCAAGGAGGTGTTGATGGCAGCTTGACACTGATCTGCAGGTGTCCCTTGGCATGAATAGCTTGGGCACCATGAATGGCAAAGGCAAGAGGAAAATAGTCTCCTGGGCAAAAGCAGGTAGGTCCCCAGGGAAGTCCCACCTGCAGGCCAGGGAAGTCCTGAAGCCTGGCAGCCAGGCTGCCAGTCCTGCCAACCGGAGGGGGAACTCATGATACTTTTTCATGGGCCGTCCCCTGGCTGCTCATGAACCAGTCAGCATGCACATCTTCCCTCTGAAGACCATAAAAACTCCAGACTTAGCCAGAACAGGGGAGACATCAAGAAAACCAGCTGCAGAGAGGAGCTACCCTCTCCAGAGCCTCCTCTCTGCTGAGAGCTGCAGACCATGAGACAACCAGCTGCAGAGAAGAGCTACCCTCTCTGCTGAGAGCTGGACACTGGATGGGATGACCTGCCTACAGAGAGGAGCTGCCCACTGCAGGTCTCCTCTGAGCTGTTCAAACACTCAATAAAGCTCCTCTTCATCTTGCTCACCCTCCCCTCTTCCTGAATGGAGGACATGAACTTGAGAAAAGGTACCACAGGCCACAGAGGTTTCCAAAGATCCCATAAGAATTATGTCTGGTCTATGCCTCTATGTAGCAATACCCTTCAATAATATTGGTCCATTTTAGTTGAACAAAACTGAAAATTGGTATGATTCATCCCACACTGCTCCTTCTTGTTTTTTTCCCCCAGTAAAATTCCCCTTCCAGGCAATCACTCTTCTGATTTCTCTTGTTTTCCATTTCTTAGGATTTCTTCTTGACCCAAGAAGATTATTTAGAAGTATGTTTTAAAATTTCCAAATATTTGGGGATTTTGTAGTGTTTTTTTTTTTTTTTGTTATTGACATCTAATCTAGTTTCGTCTGTCCCAGAACACAAATCTGCAAGTTTTTAATTTTTGGAAATCTACTTTGATATGCTCTAGGATTTAGTATATGTTTACTCTGGTGAATGTTCTATCTGAATATGAGTGTGTTATAATGTCAATTAGGTCAATTTGGTTAAAAATGTTCAATTTTTAACAGCTTTTTAATTGTTATTTTTTCAGACAGAGTCTCACTCTGTCACCCAGGCTGGAGTGCAGTGGCACAGTCTCAGCTCACTGCAACCTCTGTCTCACGGGTTCAAATGACTTTCCTGTCTCAGCCTCCCAAGTGGCTGGGATTACAGGTGCCTGCCACCATGCCTTTAGTAGAGATGGGGTTTTGACATGTTGGCCAGGCTAGTCTCAAACTCCTGATCTCAAGTGGTCTGCCCACCTCAGCCTCCCAGAGTGCTGAAATTACAGGCACAAGCCACTGCAGCCAGCAAGTTTTTTGGTTTTCTTTTTTTAGCAATGACTGAAATAAAATCAGTCCAGGTGGGCCTCTAGATTTGTATATTTCTCCTTTAGCTTTGTCAAATCTTGATTACTTTTTATGACTATGCCTAATTAGGTATATATATGTTGAGAATTTTTAAATAGTCATGGTGAATTCCTCTTTTATTATTATAAAAGTTACCTATTTATAATAATTTTGCTTGTCTTAGGGTCTATTTTGCTTGATATTAAAATAGCTTCCACATATTTCTTACAATCAGTGTTGGCATGGTATATCTTTTAAAAATATTTTTGTGGGTACATAGTAGGTATATATATTTATGGAGTACATGAGATATTTTGGTACAGGCTGAATGTTACATCTTTTTTACATTTAATGTCAATGTTTTTATTTTTAAAATGTCTCTGTTATACAGAGCATATAGGTGGGTAATCTACTCCCTAAATCTCTGCCTTGTGATTGGAGAGCTTAGTTAACTCTCTCTCTAATGTGTTTACCTGCACAGTTGAGTTTAAATTTACCATTTTACATTTGGTCATTATCGTTCACACTTATCCCTTATTCTGTGTTATTTTCTTCCTTTTCTCCTTTTTTTTTTTAGATTAGTCATGTATTTTTTCATTGTCTTTTTATTATTGGCTTTTTACCTTTTTTTCTCATTTTAGTAGTTTTCTAGAATAAACATTACAGCATACATTGTAAGTTAATGCATTCCACCTTAAATATTACATCTGTGTATAAAAACTTTAGAACAGTGTCTTTTCCTTTACTGCTCTCATTCATTCTGTTATCACTGTCATATATTACACTTCTATATCTTTTTAAAACTCCACAGCACTTTGTTATTATTTTATGTTTAGACAATCAATGGTCTCTTTTGAAAGTTTATTATTTAGCAACCTATTCACTATTTCTAGCACTCTGCATTTCTCCTGGAGACCCATGTTTTCCTCTGGTGCTATCCTGATCATCCTTCATGAGCATTTCTTCTACTGCAGATCAGCTGGCAACAAATTCTCTTAGCATTTGTTAATCTAAAAGAGTTTCTATTTTACCTTCATTTTTGATGAATACTTTTGCTAGACAATGAATTATGGGTTAATTTTTTTTCTTTTGTACTGTCTTCTGGCTTATTGTTTCTTTTGAGAAACCAAATGTCATTCTTATTGTTGTTCATCTGAATATGATGACAATTCTTATTCTAACTGATTTAATGATTTTTATCTTTTGGGTTTTTGTTTCTTTTTTTTTTTTTGCATAGTTTTTTCTTTTGTCACAAGTTTTGTTTTGATGTGCCTGGTTGTCCTTATATTTAAACTGATTTTCTATTGACATATTTCTTGAGTTCCTGGTTCTATCTTCTGGTGTCCAGAATTATATTCAACCAATCCAAAGAATTCTTTGTTTCACGTCTTGTAGTTTCAGTTCTAGAATTTCCATTTAATTTCCTGCTAGGGTTAGTTTCTCTGTTAAAATTTCCTATTTATGCATTTTATCCATCTTGTCACCAAATGTTTTAGATTCTTCATAACAATAGTTTCTAAACCTTATTGGCTCAGTGTAAAATCAAGGTTTTCTATTAGTCTGCCTCAATTGATTGTCTTTTCTCTTGATTATGGCTCATATTTTTTGTTTACTTATAAATCTCACATTTAAAAAAATATACATTTTAATAAAGGAACAGTAGAGACTAAAGTAGATTATATATATATATATATATATATATATATATATACACAAGTATATATTTTGTTTCTTTCATTTTGTTTTTCCCAAAAAGAACACACACTTTTCTCCCCCACACAACTTGGGTAAAGGCTGATCATTAAGAAAACGTTCATGGGCCACAACTTGAATTAGTTTCACTTTCTGTCTGGTTTCCAACAAGATTCTATGAATCTCTCTCTGCCTTACAGCCTGACTTCTAAATTGTCCTTACTGCCCTCTGAGGAGACCATGTATTTAATCTTATCAGAATTTGAGTGAGAAGGAAGTTGGGTTAGTTTTAGTTCACCTCCAGATTAAACTTTAGTCCTATGAGTGATGCAAGATCTCCTGCTGCTCTCTTGCTATTTCCCTGCTACTGTTCAATCACTGAGATTCCTGGGACATAAGAATTTTCAGAATAAGGGATTTTTTTTTTTTTTTTGCACTTACGCTTCTCCAGATTCCTCTTCGTCATGCCAGACCATTCTCCCAATCAAATTTTGGCTCCTTTCTTATTGCCCACCAAAATCTGTCTACTTAAGGTAGGCCCACTGAACAGCTTCTGCCATGGCAAAGACTAGAAAATGGTACTCTGTATGAAAGTGACTACTGTTCTTTACCCACCTATGGAGGGCTTATCCCTGCCTGGAATTAAGTTCACTTAGACTTCTGTACATCCATTGCACTGTGTGGCTTTAATATATATAATTACTGGTGGAGTGGAATGAAGAAAGAATTTAGCATGAGCATAGATTTAAAACTAGCAAACTTTTTATGTAAATCTACAGAAGAATAGAAAATAGATACCTGAACATTAATAGGAACACCTAAATAAATACATAGAACAAGTTTACCAACTAAACTTTAGTGGAATTGCTAATATCCTGTCAAAAAGATTCAAAGTTAGTTTATTTCGGTATCTCTTACATGACTTGAAAAGTGTGCATTCCAACTGGTACTGGCTGAATTATGTTTTTCCAAAATTCATATGTTGAAGTTTTAACCTCCAGTACCTCAGAATATGACTATATGCAGAGAGATCTTTAAAGAGGTAATTAAGTTAAAATGAGGTCTCTAGTGTGGTCCTTAATCCGACCTAACTAGTATCCTTATAGGAGAAGAAAATTTAAACACAGAGAGAGACATCAGAGGTGGGTGCACACAGAGAAAAGACCACATAGACTCAATAATAAGACAAGCATCTGCAAGCTAAGGAGAGAAGCATCAGAGGAAACTGAGACTGAGGACAGCTTCATCTTGTTTCTACCCTCCAGAACTGTAGGAAAACAAATTTTTGTTGTTTAAGCCACGCAGTCTGTGGTATTTGCTATAGCAGCTCTAGCAAACGAATATACCAAACCAAGAGTCAAAACTATCAAGTCTTGTTTAAGTCTAAAACCATAGGTATCATCTAATTAAAAGTTCAAGGGTTCAAGGTTATTTAAATTTTATCAAGTGCTGGAATTTGTCATTGTCCTCTAACAGGCTGGGGAAACTAATGGACATTCTTCTCCTGAGAAGATACAGTCTGTTGGTAATGGTAAAATGTTCATTAGAATGTCTTACACTTATGTCCCAGACAAGGTGGCCCCAGGGCCAGGGGAAGAGTAGCTATCATGGTCTTTTACAAGGATCGTAATTTGTGCTGACTTCAGAGCTGAGAATGTTAAGACATCACTCTCTTGGAAATGAAATTAGTAGTGACAGGAAAAATGGGATTGAGCATGGCTTTATGCTTCTGCTGTCATTTCCACAAGCTAAAGACAGCATGCATTTGTGCAGCACAAGTCAAAACTGTCCTACAGCTTATAACACACTCATTCAAATAACATTAAACTTTATCTACTCTGTGAGCAGCCCTATTTCATCCATCTCTGGTGATCCAAAACATTTCATGTATGGCATTTGATTTGATTAATAGACCTCATAAGTCTCTTCAAATCCATCCTTTCCCCCAGCATTTTTCTGCTGGCCATTTATTTTCTGAAGAAAATATTTTTTGCCTGATAGAATTTCCATATTCTAGATTTTGCTATTAGGATATATGTGGTTTTAAGAAATGTTCCTTCAACGCTTATTGTGAGACACTGTGCTTGAGTAATTCAGATTTAATTTTTTATGTCACACTAAACCACACCCTCTGTGTATTTTTAACATGAAGATTGACTGTTCAGGTATTGTCAGCATTATTCATTCACCATCAAGATTTCTACCCACTTTCCATCTAATACTTTTGAGAGTCACTCATAATCATTATCTGCATCCATTATTGCATTGGGGAAGCAAAATGGTTATATTCTAATTCCTTATAATTTCTGCATTTACTTACTGAATTTTTTAAATTTCCAAATATTGGGGGATATCCTACCTATCTTTTTATTATTGAAATCTAATATCAACAAGAAATATTTTTAATAATGAATATTTGTTTTCATAATGATCACCCTGTGTAAAGTTAACATAGAAAGAAAACAAATGCTTGATTATTTCTATTTACCTACTAGTTTCTCAAATTATGACTTCTCACTTCCTCCAGAGGTTGTCTACAAGGTAATTTGTTTTATTTTTTAAACAGTTTTATAAAACTATCTTAAAAATACTTATGCTACATTTAAACATAAGTATTGCATTTCGAGCTATTAGAGTTGTCTTTATTGATGATGTCTGATCGCCCATATTTTACCTGGGAGAACTCTTTCAGATTTACTCCCAACTACTCCTGACACAACCCACGGTCTTTAACAAAGTCTTCTGCATCTGGCATGAAGAAATATTCCCAGATTATCTTGTCCTTTTCTTGTCCCAGACCTGGAATCATCCACTGCTCCAAGACATACTGACTTTCTATGGTGCGAAATGATATCTAGCAATCACAATCTGGGTTCTACAGGGTGCTCACTGCTACAGATTGATCATTATTTTCATGTTTTTTCCAGGGTCAGAGCTAAGAAAAAATAGAAATACAACAGCTAGAAAATGCATCATGAATTATACTGTTATTTCTAATTCAAATTTAGGATTAAATGGTTTTTGCTTCACTTTTTTTTATCTTGTAATATGTCTCTTTCGTATTGAATATTATGGTTTCTAATGACATTAACATTATCACTTATTTGTGTGTGTGTGTGTTTCAGACTACATTCAGAGTTTTTTTTTAAATCATATTTACATGGGAAAATATGTTTAACAATATGTACAAACCAGTTAACTCTAAAATGCATCTATAGTCCCCCTGTCCACTTTACCAATCTCATTTTACAGATATTCCAGATAAGGGAAGAAGGCTCAATTTACAGAAAATGTATTTCATATAAATTTTGTCATACCTATGATTAAAATGAAAAAGGAAAACTTCAGACTAGATAAAAGGGGAAGTTCTTTCCATTCAGATCTCAAGCTGAGTAACTGGGGCTCGTGTTTCTCCAAGTTAAAGAGGAAAGGACAAGAAGGCTAGGAGAATTCACAATAGATTTTTTTCACCACCTGAGAAAGAAGGCCAGTGAAGTGGTGATAAACTGTACTCCATGATGTCTGGAAATTTCTGAGGCAGGAGTTGTACAGTAAGTAAGCTGAATAGGAAGTGATAGAAGGAGGATGGCTGATGTAGAGATTGAATGATGACATAATTTCCAGGACAAAGCAATTTGAGTGGGTGTTGAAGGGTTGGAGAATGGAGAGGTAAATGGAGCTAAGGCGGTCAAGAATCATGAATCCAGAGTTGGGTGGATCATTGATGTAAGTATCTGCAAAGTGGGATATGATCAACTTAGGGACTGCCTCAATTAAGATGTGAAAAGGCATTACCAAGATTTTTATTTATACCTGTTGATGTACTTTAAGCATTCCTTTCTGGAGCATGTCTTAAACCGTACCATATGATACAATACTTTTTTGGGAGTGACTGAGTCACATGAACAAGGAGCCTATTAAAGACTGGAGTTGGCAGACCTCTCTGCGTCTCCTTCATATTGGCCAAATCAGACTTGTGTATGCTGCCCATTCTTTCTTGGGAAAGTATTTGGTTGTTTTAAAAAATGCTAGCCTAAATGCTCTTTTATATGTGTTTCTGCATACTTATTCAACTAGGATAAATTCTTAGAGATGGTAGGTTAAAAGTTATGCATCTTGAAAGGTATATTAACTTAATTGGTACTTTCAATTGGAAAAATGCCATACTTATTGCCAAAATATCATTGAAAATGTTCATTGGTTTTTATTTAACCCAGATCTTATTGAGTCATAATCAAATATATTGAATAGGAGAAGGGCAGAGAAGAAAATATTATCAGCATAAACAGAGGTGAATCTGGATTTAGGAAACCTACAAACCTACTTAAATAAATACATTGCATAGTAGATTGTATTTTTTTTATTTTAATAAGAATCTCACTTTTCCTGTATTTCCTTTTCCATGGATATTTTTCTGGCATAAACTAGTTTGTGTGACTCTACTAGATGGCTGGTTGGTGTCTCTAGAATCTTGGCAATTCACCAAGCAGCACAGGAACTGGTTTACATAGAGATTATGTGGAGCACAGATACATAAAAGTTAACATCAGGCATACCTTGTTAAGCTCAAATTAGCCAACTGATTCTTAGAAAACAACAACAAAGGCCAGGCGTGGTGGCTCAAGCCTGTAATCCCAGCACTTTGGGAGGCCGAGGCAGCACTTTGGGAGGCCGAGGCGGGTGGATCACGAGCTCAAGAGATCGAGACCATCCTGGTCAACATGGTGAAACCCCGACTCTACTAAAAGTACAAAAAATTAGCTGGGCATGGTGGCGCATGCCTGTAATCCCAGCTACTCAGGAGGCTGAGGCAGGAGAATTGCCTGAGCCCAGGAGGTGGAGGTTGCGGTGAGCCGAGATGGCGCCATTGCACTCCAGCCTGGGTAACAAGAGCGAGACTCTGTCTCAAAAAAGAAAGAAAGTAAGAAAGAAAGAAAGAGAGAGAGAGAGAGAGAGAAAAGAAGAAAGAAAGAAAGAAAGAAAGAAAGAAAGAAAGAAAGAAAGAAAGAAAGAAAGGAAGGAAGAAAGAAAAAGAAAGAAACAACAAAATGCCAGCTAAAGCCTTCAGTTTAGTTTCTGTTTTTACTATTTTACCTCTTTTTTCTTTTCAATACTAGTCAAGGTTATCTAATATCAATTCATTGCTTCTGTTTCTATAACTGGAAAAAAAAAGATTGAGTTGTAGAATCAATGTCATTCACCTTTAATATCAAGTTGACCGCCAACAAAATTGTTAGAAAATGCTGTTTTGTATAGAGGAGGAACCATTCCACTCATCTATATAACAGCATGAGAATTGGCTTCTGTTTCTGTTTTGAATTAGGCCTGCTCTCTTCTTCCAGACTGACAATGCACAGAGAAAATGACAGAAATCTGATCATGCAGATGAGAACAGTATAGGCCTTCTCAAAACATACTCACCAAGGCATGGAATTTCTCTGGTTAAAGTCATAAATGGTCCCCAGAGAAGCCACCGATAATCACTGTTTTGATTGAATGAGGTCCTTCAGCAAGGCATACTGTTTATGTATTTTTTAAATTATCTAATGGATTCGATGTTTTTGTTGTGGTCCCATGAGGCTTTGCCTTCTCCTGTGGAATTACCTTGACCAGAGCCTCATTAAATGACATTTCTTCTAATTAGATTTCTTGGCTGTTACAAATTATTATGCTAGAAAACCCACATCCCATCCTCCCACTTCCCTCTTCTGTTACTTCTGTCTCACTCATGTTTTTATTTATGCAAGATGCAAGCCAGATGTTATATTAATAAGAAAGCTGATTTTCCTCAAGGACCTATTCATCAGCACAGAAGCAGACCCTGTTGCAATTTCTGAGAATTCTTAAAATTTTTTCCTTGCTTTCCCCCCTCATTTTAAGTAGAAAATTCTGGAAGATACATTTGAAAACAATATTATTATAAGTATAGAATTACATCTGTTTATTGTGAATGCTAATAGAGATTTGGAGTTTGCACAACTAAATTTTGGGTTTAAATAAGAAGGAATTTAGAAACAGGAAATCTATTTTATATAAATGTAGGTAATATATTACAGTTGATGTGTGTAAGCTTTTCAAAACTTAATTAAAGTGGAACAGAGATACCTTATCAAAACATGAATTATATGACATTTTTCATTTCTGTGCTAATGAGTGATATTAAAACAAAGATATAAAGAGCTTCATATACTCTTCAGATGAATACATCATCTAGAACACCATAATATTTTTTAAAAGAAAGGCCACAGTTAAATTCATTATGATTCCAAAAATAATCTTTTTAAATTGACATAAAATCCTTCAACTACCAAACTCCCAGGACTATTCAATAATAATTTTTTAAATGTTTTTAAAATACTTAAAGGCTTAGTTCTAAGTCTCCCCTCATTCCCACATTGGTTTTGGTTCTGTTGCCTAGATTAACTGACCAGATGAAAGAGGTCACGTGGAGTCCGAGACCACACAGATAAGACTTAGTCTTGGAAAGCAAAGCAGTACTTCTTTTTAACATCTTGTCCAGGCACTCGTAACCTATCTGTATAATTTACAAGTAGGAGCACGCTTTGATTTTTTTTCAGTTGTACCCTTTAAATCAAAACACATGTATAGCCCCAGCAAACACTGCTCATTTTCCTAGCACCAGCATAGGCAGGAGCTGGCAAGACACAACCGTGATTTTACTAAACCAGTTCTAGTAGTAGTGATTTGCAATTAAAAATCAAGTCTTCACTGATGCCGTCGAAGCTTTGACCAAACAAAGGAACAGTGATTTTGTTGCTTGAATTGATTTGAACCTCAAAGAAATTACACGTCCCATGAAGAAGAACTGTAAAGAGTAAAGAAGTTCTATGTTACTCGATAATTTTTAAGATTAACCAAAATAAAAAAGGTATGTACATGAACCAATGATTATCATGTATAATAAAAACTATAATTAATTTGATTTGGGACACTTATGTCCAAGTAAATATACAAGTTAAAGAATTATTGAGAACTACACTATAGGTCAGGCATCCTCAGATAGTCCATAAATTGTATTTATACAATTTGGAATATATTTCATTGCAAAAATTGAAAACCCAAATTATGGTAGCTTAAACAAAGAGAAGTCGTTTACTTAACAGAATAAGAAAGCCAGAGGTATGCAAAAATCTAACATCAGGAACTCAGGATTTTTTCTCTTTCTTCTCAAAACTTTTTTACTTATTGGGTTTTATCCTCATCTCACAGTAACAAAGGAACTCCTCTAGGTTGAAACATCATTTCCATGTTCTTGAGAGGAGGAAAGGAGCAAAAACAAAGAGGAACACCAGCCCTATTTTCTCTATTATCAGGAAAAGCAAAACGAGCCTTGCTGAAGCCTCTAGTAGACACCTATATTTTTTTTCTCACTGGCTGAAACAGATGGTATAGCTACTCCTAGCTCAAGGGAGCCAGGGACAATGTGTATCTCATCAGGGCTAGGAACTTTGACTTGACAAAAAAAATGATAGGTTTGTTTTGAACAAAGAAAATGAGAAAATATATTTGGTTTGTGTCCCAGGTTATGTTTAATACCTAGAAGCATGCTGCCAATTGGGTATTTTCTCCATTTTACTTTTGAGGAAACTGAGGCATGCGGAATTTAAGTTATATGTCCCAAGGGCTCACAGTTGGTAAATACCAGCTGTAACTCCTGGCGTGAAGGCCAAACTTGGTCAATGAGAGCATGGGGCAGGACCTTCAAGCCAGTCACTGCCATTACCTCCTCCTTTTTAATGCCTTGTGGCAATCAACATTCATGCTTCCTAATTGCTCATGAGGATGTGCACAGCATCTTTATTTTTATCCAGCTAGCACGATGCATATGTGATCACTGTGGCACCTGAGGGAGAATATAACACTGGGAGATTCAATAGAATTCCTTTGGTATTTTGTTTGCATTTCTTTGATAGCATTACCCAAGCTCAAATACCATCTTTACATGCTGACTCCAAAATTTAGATCTCCATACTCTACTTTCCTATTGAACTCCAGATATGTGAGTCCAACAGCCATTCAGCATCACCACCCAATGTCTAGAAGGCCTCTCAAGCAGTACGTACACTAAATTTCACCTGATTGCTCACACTTCTTACCTCCTCTTCTGACACCACCCACATCCAAGCTACCAATATTTCTCCCTTGGACCACTGCCATTAGAGTCCCAACAGACTCTCCTGACAGCCCTTTTCCCTCCTACAGTGTACCCTAGACATGCCAATCAGAGTGATCCTGATAAAACGTGACAGATTATGTCACTGGTCTATTCGGCATCTTCCAATGTCTTCTTAGGTTGCTTAGAATGAAGCTCAATGTATTGGCACTGACCAAGAAGACCTGACCTCATCCCCTAGGATTTTGCTGACCTCAGCTCCTACTCACTTGTCCCTCATTTGACTTTATTCACACTGAGTGGTCTTCTTGATTTACTAAAAATTCTGCCTGCTAGAGAGTCTCCCACCTCAAGCCCTTTGCACACGCAGCTTCTCTGCAGTGTTCTTCCAATATCTGGGTAACTTGCTTCCTCATCACCTGGGATTCTATTTTATTTTTTGCTATCACTCTTATTGTCCTGGAACATACTCAATGTTTTATTTATCTGTTTTGTATATTGCCTGCCACTGTCAAATGAAGTTTAAACTCCCTAAAAAATTAATTTCCCACAGTTCTGGAAGGTGAAAGTTGGGGATCAGGGTGCTAGCATCGGTGGGGTTCTGGAGGGCTCTCTGTATTGCAGATTGATGACTTCTCATTGTGTCCTCAAATGGTAGAAGGAGAGCAAGAGAGTTCTCTGGGGTCTCATCATAGAATTCCTTAGAAGGGTATGAATTGAATTTAATTATAAGGGCTCCACTCTTATGACCCAGTTACCTCCCAATGTCCCCGCCTCCTAAATCATCACAATGGGGCTTAGGATTTCAATATACAAATATTGGGGAGGCACAAACATTCGGTCTATAACAACAAGTCTCTCCTGTTCCAGACACTACCTTAAGAATACAGGTTCTAATTGTGGATGAGTAGGAACAGGTCACTGGTCCTTAGAGAGTTTAGTTTACTAAACTTAAATTTTGACCTGACAGATGTTGAGAAATTGCAAACATTTTCTGTGATTGTAATCCACAGAAACATGCTTTTTCTTATAACTGGAATTCCATTCAAAATATATTTGCAATTGTAAGCTATATGGGGAAGAGGGATATGGGCACAGAAAAATTGAGGAAGCAAAAGACAACCTATTACATAAAAAGTTAAATATATATTTATCTGACCGAGGCTTTCACTCCAGTAGAAATGACTTGTACACAGAATCTCATTAATAGCCAAATCAGTAATGTCCAAACACTGAAAATGTTCCAGCATTCATCAGCAATTCACTGGATGAGCAAACTGTGGTATGACCAAACAATTGGATGTTAGTAGGTAATAAGAAGGACAAACTATTGATGGACAAAACAATTTTGATGGATCTCTGAGTTGTTGTGCTAAGTGAAAATAAAAAAAACAGACACAAAAATGAACCGCATGATTCTATTTACATAGTTGCTGGACGATGCAAAGTAAACCACAAAGGCAGAAAGCAGATCAGTCATTGCAGGGAGATGCAGGTGGAGAAAAGGAAAAGACTCAAGGAAATGTTTTAGGGTGATGGGAATATTTGTCCTGTTGATTGTGGTGATGTTTTATGAGAGTATTGAATTCCTTATATATGTCCAGTTTATTGCATAAAAATGTACCTAAACAAAGTTGTAACAAAATACATAGTACAATTTTTCACACACAAAGAAAGTGGCACCTGCTCTCACCCCAAGACAAAAGCAGTGGCTGAAGCATATGGCATAATGTTTAGTGCCTATTTAAGTACTAAATGCATCCTTGTTGAATCATATGTATTTGTGAATAACAGTAAACATATATAATGCTTATAATGTTCTAGCATCATTTGTCAATAGATTTAAATTCATTTAATTATTTTAAACTAATTTCAATGTTGTTTTATAAAATTAATTGAAATATATTATTTAAAATATAATTTTAAAGCACTACGAAGTAAATTCTACCAGTAAATTACTCATTTTAAAAATAAGGAAAATTAGGCACAAGTGTCCTCTATCTAGGTTAGGACATTGAAGCACTGAGAGAAACTGAACCATGAAGGTTACCCAGTTGGTGTCTCACAGAACTTTGGCTCCTGTAAAACCCATCTACCTCCAGAGGCATGTTTCTAACCCTCACAACATACCACCATAAAGAAGGCTGGGAAGAAGGAATTCAGGAATTCAGAAAAGAGAGAGTGCTCTGTGTGCTTGGAAGTTAGAGAAGGCGTTATCAAAAGACAGGATGTTTGCTGAGCTGTGAGAGCTAGGGAAGCTCTGGGGAAGGAGGAGGGTGGACGTGCATCCCAGACAACGCTGACCTTCAGGCATGACTGGCCCTGATAAGCTATTTGTCCAGTCTTTGGCCACATTTCCTTGAAGGGTGAGCTAGATCAAGATCCACTGACATTTTATCTTATAAATATTGCATGTAGGCTATAAATAGCTGGTTAAATAGGGAAAAGGACAGAGGAGGTGGTGTCTCCTCTGGCAGAAGCCCAGTGACAGGAAGAAACAGAATATGGAACTAGAGCTGATTGTTTAATGATTAATGAGGCAATTCTTTTATTCCATGTATTATGTGACTGGGAAAATTGATGGGACTTGGCTTCTCATACTGATAGAAAAAAATATTGCTGTCACAAGTGTCAGTTGCCAACATCAAAATTGGTTTCCAGAATTGCTGATGAGCAACAACAAAAATATTGCTCTTGTGATTTTACCATGCTGGTAAAGATGGTGTCGACCAGATGTCCAGGAAAACAAAATCAGTACATGGACTCAAGTCCTAAGACACAAAGAAACATCTTTTATGCCAAATAACAAAATGAAGAAAAGGCAGTAAAGGTCACAGGGAGTTGCAGGAAGAAGCCAAGAGGGCATCAAATGCACGTTTGGAGACAACTCACAAGGCAAAATCAACAAGTCTCCACTCTGAATGAAAGTAGGAAAGCAGGCTTGTAGTGAAGTTGCCCCGAACCCTTGCTGACACAAGGAAGATGAAAGAAAAGTGGGACAGTAAGAACTATTGCACATATGCCATGCTTGCAGGAAGCAGTCTGCCAATGAGGAAGTGCGAGGAGACATATTCTGCATTGCGAGCAGAGTTGCTACCAGTTTGATTGAGAAAAATAGTGCTAAGATAAATTCACTCTCACATACAACTAGATGTCATAAAGAGAATTTCTGCCAGCTTAAAGTATGGCCCTCATTGCCACAGCCTCCTGAAAATAGTAAGTCTAGAAGGAATTTAACTTATTCAGACATGTGCAATGATCAAAAAACTACCCCCAGAAGATATTACATGCCTTCAACCAAGGGAATAAAAGAATGGAAAGTGACAGATAGAAAATTCTAAATAATGTAAAACTGGAACTAATTAAAATTATGATAAAGACATCATCCCAAGTTATAACATATTAATAAAGAAATGTCATGAGCCAAATGCTAACTTAAAACAAGAGCTTAAAGCAGATATATGAAACAGAAAGCCATCTCAGAAGCAAATGTCATTGGAAGCAACAAAGGAAAATAAACACTGCTGAACACTTAATGAATAACTTGATAGGACGGATTATGACAAGCAATAAGCAAAATGAAATTGAAATGAAGAAATTCAAAAGTAAAGAGAAAAATGGTAGTTGTAAAAGTAATAAAAATTATAATCTGAAGAGTTAAATGGTATCTTTAACTGAGAGGACCAAAATAATAAAACCAAATATATTCAAGAAAGATAAAATTCAAGAAAACATTCCAATTTGCTTTAAAACCTACATTTATTACACTTTAGATATATGTAACAAATTCATATTTGGGGGAGCATAAAGACTAAGTGGTTAAGTTACCTCTCAGATGAAAAATACCACTCTGACTTAAAATTTCCTCTCAGCAACATTAAATCAGACAAGGCAGTAACCAGCATATACAGAGTCCTTAAGGAAGCCATGTCTATCCAAAGCACCACTCAAGTATAAAAGCAACAGACTAATATTTTTTATATGTGCAACAAATCAGGAAATATTATTTCTATGAGTTCTTCATAAAGAAACTAAAGAACTTCCTTTACTCAACCTAAAGATAAATGGAGTGCCATTGAAGTCATTTAGCACTATGAATAAGACTTAAATAAATGTAAGGAATGTGATTAACAATAAAATAATAACCAAAAGCTAATGTTTATTCAGTGTTTAATAACCGTCAGACACTGTTCTAGGTCCTCATAAAATTTCTGTGCATTGTATAGTAGGATGATAATAATACCCACTTGACAGAAATTTTATGAGAACTTAGAATTGTGTCTGACACTTATTAAACACCTCATAAATAAACATATGTGCACTCAGAGGTTTAGTAACAGAATACAAACATCTACTTTAATAATATACAAATAAGGTAACTGAAAGAATTAAAAATAAAGGAAAAGACATTGCTAATGTCTTCATCTTCTGTAGTGATATGGAAATGACATGATTTTAAATTGATAAACCAATGTTGTTATGACTCTAATTAAAAGTACAAAAGTAATCACTAAGGCAAATAATGGAAATTACTAAAATCAATTTGTTGAAAGAATGGGGAAGAATCAGAAATACAATTATTTTAATGATTGATTATAATAAAAGAGGACTTATTATCTAATTATAGAAATATAAAAATTATTACTAACCTAAAAAATCAGACTCTCCAAATGATTGGAAGAAATACATGCACACAAAACAAGTCAAAAACTATCCCCACTACAAAAAAACTGATACAAGATCTCCAAATGCAATCAAAACAGAAAGCGTAGAATGAAAGATGCTTCTAAGACTGTACAAATCTCTCATATCATAATTATAAGCTAATTTAAATCACATATTTAAATAAATAAAACATCTGATTGAATCACAAGGGAAAACTATTTATATTTAAGAATCAAAGAATCAATGTTATAGTCAACATTTTGTTATATGTAGGAAGCATACTGAAACAAAATTACAACAAAAAAATTGACAATAAAAGAGCATTCAAAATAAATCCTGAAACTACAAGGCCAATGAAAGCAAGAGAAGTAACTTTCATATAAGACGAGATTGAATTTAGGATCAAGGGAATTAATAAGTGAAATGAGAACACTTTATTGCCAAATGACTATAAAACATATATGAACCAAATAATATATAACCAATACTTAAAAACAGAGTTGAAAGGAAATACAAAGAAAACTGACAGGTTATATTTTATCTCTTCTTTTCTGTGAAAGATTATCGGTGGAGAAACAGGTAAAGATAGAATAGATTTAATTAACAAGTTAATAATATGAATCAAGCTAATATGCATATAAAAACCATACTTCACAAATAGAAATACACATTTTTTCAAAAACTGTTGAAACATTCAGAATATATTAGATCACAAAGAGAACTGCAATGAATATGAAATTGTACAAATAATATTTTCAATAAACTCATGAACAGAAAGAAAAGCCTACATAGGGAATTAATAATGAGCCTGAGATTTTTTCACATAAAATCTTACCAAACCTTAATTAACCAACAATTCCAGTGTTACTTAAATTATTTCAGAGTAGGAGTCTGCAAATATTTTTTTCTAAAGGGCTTTGCGGGCTACCTGAACTCTGTTGAATCTATCAACTCTATGTCCATGCAATGAAAACAGCCATAGACAATATATAAATGAATGGACATGGTCTGTTGTGTTCCAATAAAATTTAATTTACAAAAACAGGCAGCAGGCAGAAGTTTGTCAACTGCTGTTCTATCATGTAAGGACGGACAGTTTAAAAATTATTTTAATAAACATAATGTAACATTGATAAAAAATATATAGTAAAGCATCACAATAATGCTCCTTCTTTCTTATGAAAATCTACACAAAATTCCACAATGATATTAGTAATCAAAATTCAGCAGCACTTTAAGAGAATAATATACAATAACCTGATGGTCTTTATTCAGTAATGTAAGTATGGCTCAATATTAGAAATCTATTCGCATAAGTCAGTATATTAATGGTTCAATAGTAAAAAATTTAACATCTACTATTTATCAAAAATATCTTTAAAACATAGTAATAGAAATATAAATCTTTAATATATCTTTATCAAATTGGCCCAGAATTATGCTAAATAGGAAGCAATGAAAGATTTCTTTTTAAAAACTAAGATGTTCATTATCAACAGAAAAATAAATGAGGTATGAAAATTGTAAAGTATAGAAATACAGGTATCATTATGTGCAGATGATATTATTGGTTTACCCAGAAAACTCAAGAGACTCCATTAGGAAATAATTACAAATAATAAAAGGAATCAGTAAAATGCCCTGGTACTTTCTATATCTGAATCTATGTATCTGTATCTGTATCAGTCCATTCTCACATTGCTGTAAAGAAATACCTGAGAAGAAGCAGCTTCTCTGCTCCTTCTGGAATCTCTCCCTAGTTCAGCCCGCCTGCTTCCACTCCTGCCTCCACCATGTCTATCAGGGTGACCCAGAAGTCCTACAAGGTGTCCACCTCTGGCCCCGGGGCCTTCAGCAGCCACTCCTTCACGAGTGGGCCCAGTGCCCACTTGAGCTTCTCCCAAGTGAGCAGTAGTGGCTTCTGGGGTGGCCTGGGTGCAGGCTATTCTGGGGCCAGCGGCATAGGCATGGGAGGCATCACCGCCGTCACCATCAACCAGGGCCTGCTGAAACCCATTAAGGTGGATGTGGACCCCAACATCCAGGCCGTGCATACCCAGGAGAAGGAGCAGATCAAGACCCTCAACAGCAAGTTTGCTTCCTTCATCGACAAGGTGCGGTTCCTGGAGCAGCAGAACAAGATGCTGGAGACCAAGTGGAGCCTCCTGCAGCAGCAGAAAATGGCTGGGAGCAACATGGACAACATGTTTGAGAACTACATCAACAACCTGAGGTGGCAGCTGGAAACTCTGGGCCAGGAGAAGCTGATGCTGGAGGCGGAGTTTGGTAACATGCAGGGGCTGGTGGAGGACTTCAAGAACAAGTATGAGGAAGAGATCAATAAGCATACAGAGATGGAGAATGAATTTGTCCTCATCAAGAAGGATGTAGATGAAGCTGACATGAACAAGGTAGAGCTGGAGTCTCGCCTGGAAGGACTGACTGACGGGATCAACTTCCTCAGGCAGCTGTAATGAAGAGGAGATCCGGGAGCTGCAGTCCCAGATTTCCACACGTCTGTGGTGCTGTCCACGGACAACAGCCGCTCTCTGGACATGGACAGCATCATTGCCGAGGTCAAGGCGCAGTACGAGGAGATCGCCAACCGCAGCCGGGCTGAGGCGGAGAGCATGTACCAGATCAAGTATGAGGAGCTGCAGATGCTGGCTGGGAAGCACGGGGATGACCTGCGGCTTACGAAGACTGAGATCTCCGAGATGAACCGGAACATCAGCCGGCTCCAGGCTGAGATCGAGGGCCTCAAAGGCCAGAGGGCTTCCCTGGAGGCCGCCATTAGAGAGGCTGAGCATCGCAGGGAGCAGGCACTCAAGGACGCTCATACCAAGCAGCAGGAGCTGGAGTCCGCCCTGCAGCGGGCCAAGCAGGACATGGCAAAGCAGCTGCGTGAGTACCAGGAGCTGATGAATGTCAAACTGGCCCTGGACATCGAGATCGCCACCTACTGCAAGCTACTGGAGGGCGAGGAGAGCCGACTGGAGTCCAGGATGCCAAACATGAGTATCCACACGAAGACCACCAGCGGCTATGCAGGTGGTCTGAGCTCTGCCTTATGGGGGCCTCACAAGCCCCGGCCTCAGCTATAGCCTGGGCTCCAGTTTGGCTTTGGCGTGGGCTCCAGCTCCTTCAGCCACAAGGCTGTGGTTATGAAGAAGATCGAGACCCGCGATGGGAGGCTGGTGTTCGAGTCCTCTGACATCCTGCCCAAGTGAACAGCTGCAACAGCCCCTCCCAGCCTGCCCCTCCTGAGGCTGCCCCAGAGCCCAGGAGGGAGGTTGCTGTGCAGGGGAGCGCAGGGAACAGGAGACCCACCTGATGCTCAGCCCTAGCCCTCAGCCCACAGGCAGGGAGTTTACTGCCTGGGGACCCCCCTTGCCCATGCCTCCAGCTGCAAAACAATTCAATTGCTTTTTTTTTTTGGTCCAAAATAAGATCTCAGCTAGCTCAGACAAAAAAAAAAAAAAAATACCTGAGACTAGGTAATTTATAAAGAAAAGAGGTTTAGTTGGCTTAGGTTTTACAGGCTGTACAGGAAGCATAGCAGCTTCTGCTTCTGGCAAGGAATGCCTCAGGAAACTTTCAATCATGCCAGAAAGGGAAGGGGAAGCAGTCATGTCTTACATGGCCAGAGCAGGAGGAAGAGAGGGGATTGAAGGGCCATACACTTTTATTTATTTATTTATTTGTTTGTTTGTTTATTTATTTTTTTATTTTACTTTAAGTTTTGGGATACATGTGCAGATCATGCAGGTTTGTTATGTAGGTATACACGTGCCATGGTGGTGTTTTGCTGCATCCATCACCCTGTCATCTGCATTAGGTATTTTTCCTAGTGATATCCTTCCCCAATCCCCTCACCCCCTGCTATTCCTCCCTAGCCTCCCACCTGCTAGGCCCCAGTTTAAGATGTTCCACTCCCTGTGTCGGTGTGTTCTTATTTTTCAACACCCACTTATGAGTGAGAACATGTGGTGTTTGATTTTCTGTTCTGTGTCAGTTTGCTGAGAATGATGGTTTCCAGTTTCATCCAAGTCCCTGCAAAGGACATGAACTCATCCTTTTTTATGGCTGCATAATATTCCATGATGTATATGTGCCACGTTTTTTTTTTATCCAGTCTATCATTGATGGGCATTTGGGCTGGTTCCAAGTCTTTGCTAATGTGAACAGTGCTGCAATAAATGTACATATGCATACATCTTTATATAGAATGATTTATAATCCTTTGGGTATGTACCGAGTAATGAGATTGCTGGTCAAATGGTATTTCTATTTCTAGATCCTTGAGAAGCTGCCACACTGTCTTCCACAATGGTTGAAATAATTTACACTCCCACCAAAAGTTTAAGGTGTTCCTATTTCTCCACATCCTCTCCAGCATCTGTTGTTTCCTGATTTTTTAAATGATGGCCATTCTAATTGGTGTGAGGTGGTATCTGAATGTGTTTTTGATTTGGGTTTCTCTAATGACCAGTGATGATGAGCTTTTTTTCATATGTTTGTTGGCTGCACAGATGTCTTCTTTAGAAAAGTGTCTGTTCATATCATTTGCTCACTTTTTGATGGAGTTATTTGTTTTATTCTTGTAAATTTGTTTAAGTTTTTCATATATTCTGGATATTAGCCCTTTGTCAGATGGGTAGATTGCAAAATTTTTTTCCTGTTCTGTTAGTTGCTGGTTCACTCTATTGATAGTTTCTTTTGCTGTGCAGAAGCTCTTAAGTTTAAATAGATCCCATTTGTTTATTTTGGCTTTTGTTGCCATTGCTTTTGGTGTTTTAGTCATCAAGTCCTTGCCCATGCCTAAGTATTTGATAGTACTGCCTAGATTTTCTTCTATCGTTTTTATGGTATTAGGCCTCATGTTTAAATCTTTAATCCATGTAGGGTTAATTTTTGTATAAGATGTAAGGAAGGGATCCAGTTTCAGCTTTCTGCATATGGCTATCCAGTTTTCCCAACACCTTTTGTTAAATAGGGAATCCTTTCCCCATTGCTTGTTTTGTCAGGTTTGTCAAAGATCAGATGGTTGTATTTGTGTGACATTCTTTCTGAGGCCTCTGTTCTGTTCCATTGGTCTATATTTCTGTTTTGGTACCAGTACCATGCTGTTTTGATTAGAGTAGCCTTGTAATGTAGTCTGAAGTCAGGTAGCGTGATGCCTCCAGCTTTGTTTTTTGGTTTAGGATTGCCTTGGCTATGCAGGCTCTTTTTTTGTTCCACATGATGTTTAAGGTGGGTTTTTTCAGTTCTGTGAAGGAAGTCATTGGTAGCTTATTGGGGATAGAATTCATAAATGTTGAAACTCTATTATTATATACACAGGCATATGTTTGTGCTTGCTATGTATTACTGAGGATCTATCATTTATTAGAATTTAAAAAGTTCCTTCTTGGTTTTGATAAAACTCTTTTTCAGTAAGTCTACTCTATCTAATGTTAATATAAACAAACCAGCTTTCTTGTAAGTATTTTCAGTATACATTTTTCTCTGTCTATTTAAAGTGAATCTATCTGTGTCATGATAAAGTGTATTTCCTATAGATTACACATACTTACATCTTGATTTTTATTTGTATTTAGTCTGACAATTTCTGCCTTCTGATTGGAGTATGAAGTTATTAAGTTCATTTGCATTTAATGTAATTATAATTGAATAAAGGTATGCCATTTTGTTATTCATTTTTTGTTTATTCCATATGTCCTTTTTTGTTCTTCTGTCTGTTTTTAGCCTTCTTTTGGATTGAGTATCTCCTAACATTCTGTTTTAATGTCTCTATTAGATTTTTTGCTTATTTTTGGTGGTTATTTGCGAGATTACAGTACTCTGTCTTAACTTTTCACAATCTACTTAGAGTTAATATCACAATACTTCAAGTAAAATGTAAGTACTTTATGACCACATAGTTCCAGTTTTCCTGATCCCATCTGCTTATTTATTATAAATATACTTTCTCATAGGTCCTTGAACATCATTACAATGGCTGCTTTACAATCCTCATCTGCTTATTTCAATATCTGAATCATCCTGGAGTTGGTCTCGGTTGATTTCCTCTTCAGTATGTGCCACACTTTCCTGTTTCTTCATATGTCTAGTAATTTTGGATTAATTGTATACATTTTAAAATAATGATTGTAGAGAATATTAATTCTTTTGTGTTCCTTTTAAGAGAGGTAATTTCTTGGACAAGTAGAAAGTTAACTTGTTTCAACTCAAGTTCAACACCTTGTTTTCCTTGTGGTGAACTTTAGTCAAAATATTTTTCACTTCCTTTACCATTAATTGGTCTGTTTGGAATCTTCCCCACGAATGTGTAACTCAAAGATGTATTCTTATATTCAAAGATGTAAGAATAACTGATATACAGAATTTAGGGCTTTCTATCTTTGAAGTTCTGCTTTCCAGGGTTTTTCTCCTTACCTTTTAGCTGTTGTGGCCCTCAACTTTCTCCTGTGACTTGATTTATCCAGTTCTAGCCAAGTTGAGAGGTGATAACTAGGACACACCTTTAGTCAAAGAATCATTACACAACAGCTAATAATTTAGTGTCATTCTTTTCTTCTTTTTTTTTTATTTTTTTTAAGATGGAGTTTCGCTGTTGTTACCCAGACTGGAGTGCAATGGCACAATCTCAGCTCACCAGAACCTCCGCCTTCTGGGTTCAAGCAATTCTCCTGCCTCAGCCTCCGAGTAGCTGGGACTACAGGCGTGCACCACCATGCCCAGCTAATTTTTGTATTTTTAGTAGAGACGGGGTTTCACCTTGTTGACCAGGATGGTCTCGATCTCTTGACCTCGTGATCCACCCGCCTTGGCCTCCCAAAGTGCTGGGATTACAGGCGTGAGCCACCGCGCCCGGCCATTCTTTTCTTCTAAGTGTCCACTATCTTCCAGTTTCTTCCTGCTCTTCTACACTGCAGGACATACAGATAGTAATAATTTTTTTTTTTACAGATTCTGTAATTGTTTTGCCCAGAGTTTATTATTGCTATCTATGGAAAGCTTGGTCTAGTATGAGCTATACTACTACTAGTGGAAATGGGACTCTGCCAAACTCCTTTTTAATCTTTTCAGTGGATATTAAGATTACAATGAGATAATGGTTTTGATCTGTAAGACTAGAAAGACCAAAGTTGTATGCAGTTATGTAATACCATGTTGGCTGCAATTGAAGGAGTAGGTACTTTTGTATATTGTTAATGGAGGTGAATTATTCTGACCCATTGGTACCTGATTGTGGGAAGTATAAAATTTCTTGTTAAAACTAAAAATGTACATACTTTTTGGGTGAGTAAATCCAAATCAAATCCATTCCACAGATATCTACATGCAAGTGCCAGTGGCACACGTATATATGGATACTGATGCCAACATTGTCATTGCAATGGAGTTAAAAATGTTATACATTTAACACTGGGAACCTGGTTGAATTAATTTTATTGCATCAGTTGAATATAAAATTACCATGAAGACAGCAAACACACATATAGTGTTTGGTCATACCATATGGCATTCTAAGTGCTTTACGTGTATTGTCTCACACAGTTTCCCAACAATAGTACTGTTATCCATTTATATATGAGTCACAAACTTCAGCAACATGTCCAAGATGACACAGATAGTAAATGCCAAGAGTAGTATTAAAACCCAGGGGCATCTGATTCCAAGTCCATAGAATTGACCACAATACTGTGATGTCTCACCCTAGTATAATAATGAGCATCATAATGAGAATGAAGCAACTCTCCAGGTACTGATAAAAGACACTCTTCAGAATGTAAATTTTAATAAAAAAGGCAAGGTGTGGAATAAGTCTATAGAATCCCACCAATTATAACTAAACAGTAATTTACTAATTAAAGGATCATACACACACATTTGTATATATTTGCATATGCATAGATTATTCCTGAAAGTGTACTTAAGAAACTGGTACTTGGGGAAATAATTGGGTAGCTGAGGCACATAGGAGCAAGGGAGAAATTTCACTGCATACCACTTCGTGTATTTTGAATGTTGTACTATGTCACATATTATGAATGAGTAAAATGAATTAAATCTTCTTTCAAGAAGCTTAGTGAAGTATATGGTTTATTGTAAACACTCACTCACTTTGTAATGGAAGTGCTCATGAAGAGTGAAATAGCTGACTCTGTACATAGGCAAAGCAAGAAAGCTTCAGCCAAAAGATTATTAGCAGCATCATAGCATTCCTTTTCCCCTGCACCCTCTAGACAGAGCCCACACAGAGCTGGATCAGACAGTAGACAGTGAGTAAACACTGCTGCCCTGGTGCCAAAAATCTCAGTGTCCAACTTGAAATTGGTCACACTAACTCCCTTAAATCTTAGATTGACACATTGGAACTTTGCTTTTCTCTTATCACTTTCTATCTCTATAACATTCATTTTGATGTTATTTCCTATGCTGTAAGCCTCAAATAATATTGAAAAAAGAGATAAAATACTTATTGCTGGCATGTAATAAAACTGCACAGTTTTAAATGCCTGTTTACCAAGGCTTTCTATAAAATGGAAAGAGAGAACGTATTGCTCTCACAAAGCATCGACACTCAGGCTATCCATTCAAGCTGGTGAAATCATTTACCTATGGTAATCTGCAATTTGCTAGTTTTACCAATGCATTTTTTTCTCTAGTGTCTGTAACATAGTGATTCTCATTTCCCTGAACATGAACTCTAATGCAAATGATCAGTCAATATACTCCTTAAAGCTTAACTTGGAAATGGTAATCTCTTTCTAAAAACACTGCAAAATAAAAAGATGCCGCCTTACTGCAAAGGCTGAAGTGTAATGAAGGATTTGTGATACTATTTGTGATTTGTGTAAGCATCTGCCAGTAGCTTGAGTTTTATGCATTCTCATGCTGCTAAATTATGCCTTTGTATATGCTAAGAAAACAAGCCCGACATTTTTTATGCAAGGGAGATAAACCCAGTTTGTGGGCTCTGCTGTTAATGAGACTGCATTCAATACTTGTTTATGGCCCCTAAGACTGTCCAAAGAGGCTGAAATTTATCAAGTAGTTATATAGTGGAAGTAGAAGCTGGAACTTTATGTTGATTGGCTCAAGTCAACTATAACCTCTTTAAAAATGCTCTCATCAACTTTTGCTAATTGCGACATATATTACCATGACAGAAAGGAGGCTCATCTATACATTGCATTTTTCCCTTCAAAGTCTAACCACAGAAAATTCTGCGTTAACTCATAATAAATACCCCTCCCTTTGGGATATGACTGAGAGACCTAAAGATGCCTGCTTTTCCTCACTTTCATAAAAAGGGAGCCTTGTCTATTTCAAATAAATTGAGTTTTCCTTTTATTTTCTATGGACGAGTTTACCCTGATGTCTCCATAGGTGCATAAATACATCCGGTTTTCACCTATCTGGCTACTCAAGGAAGCACTGCAGTTTTCTCCAGAGACACTTCAGGATCAGCCTGAGACGGAGTCGTTAAATGTAGGGATTAACCATTTCCCCATTGCCCTCTTTCTGCCTCTTGACCACTAGAACACTTGCTACAGGACCCACTTAGACTGGCTTATTTAGCTCAGTCCTTACTCATCAAAACTCACCTGTCTTATTTCTTTTTCTTTGAGGCATGCATTAGACTAGCAACTCATTCCATTCTGGCTAAGGTTAGAGAAAGGAGTGAACAGCTGGTTGGCTAGAACAATTATACAATAAAAGCTTGTGAGTTACTTTTCCCAAGCATGAGAATGGACGCCACTTAATCCTCAGAATCACAGTATTCTGGAGATGGAAAAGATTTTTGAAATTGTGCATTTTCCACATGTCATAGATTTGGAGATGGGTGTTCAAAAAGACCACTAAGTGTTACAGAGTTACTTAGTTGAAGATCTGGAAACAGACCCCAAATCTCTTTTTTTTTGTTTTTTTGTTCTTTTTAGCTTTTTAAAGTTGAGGGGTACAAGTGCAGGTTTGTTACATGGGTAAACGTGTCATGGGGATTTGCTGTTCTGATTATTTCATCAGCCAGGTATTAATCCTAGTATCCATTATTTTTTTTTCCTGATTCTCTCCCTCCTCCCACCCTCTACCCTCCAAAAGACCCCAGTTTATGTTCCCCTCTCTTTGTGTCTATGTGTTCTCATCATTTTGCTCCCACTTAAAAGTGAAAACGTGGTATTTGGTTTCCCGTTCCTTTACTTTGCTAAAGTAATGGTCTCCAGTTCCATCTATGTCCCTGCAAAGGACATGATCTTGTTTTTTACAGGTGCCTAGTATTCTATGGTGCATATGTACCACATCTTCTTTATCCAGTCTATCATTGATGGGCATTTAGGTTGATTCCATGTCTTTGCTATTGTGAATAGTGCTGCAATGAACATATCTGTGCACATGTCTCTATAATAGATCTTTTCCTCCACTAATTTTTCTGATCTCAAACTCTTAACATTTTTTGAGGTTATGAGTTGCAAAATAACCCATAAGATAATCATTTCTTTTTGAGTCTCTGACATAGATCTATCAGTTAATGGAAGAAGCAATAAAATAATAGAAAATATGTCTGCATTTACCTATTTCCATAACAGAGTGATAGAAGATATTTATCAGATAATGAAGAACACTGGGCATGTAACGTAAGATGAAAATTGTCATGTTGTGTCTGCTTGTTGGAGAAGAGGACTGGTGGGCAGTAAGACCCTTCCTCCTCAATGGGAGTGTGCTGTGCAAAGAACGTATACTGTGGATCACCTTCTCATATTTTAGCCAGGTAAAATTGGGTGAAAATAATCCCCATGTTTATTATTAAAAGAATGTATTGCTCTCCTCAGGCATCAACAGTCAGGCTGTCCATTCAGCTGTAAAATTGTTCACCTATAGGCATCAGCAATTTGCATTTTCATAAGGAAAGACTGAAAGAAGAAGACATCATAAAAGTCTTATCCTCTTAAGGGGCGGGCAGAAAAGCATGAATTTCAGAACACAGGCTTCAGCATAAAAGAGATCTCGTTGTGAGTGCCAGTTGTGCCGCTTATTAACTAGGCATCTTTGAACACTTATCTTCTCATCATTAATGAGACAGTCATCACAATGAAACCACCCCAGAGAGGTTGTCTAAAGATACACACAATAATGAATGAAAGTGCCTACCACTGTGCCTGATTCATAGTAAGCCCTTATTGAATGCAGCATATAATAGCCAAAGGATATGTGGGAAAGAGAAGGAGCTGTTGCAGGTTGTTTCTGGCGTTTGCTTTGATTTTTGTTTTAGGGTTTTTTGCATGATAGAGAATATTGGAAGAAAAGACGTCTTGAATAGAGTTTGTGATATAACAACACATTTATAGATGTCATCTTTACTGTCAGGAATGGATGAGTCACCTCCAAAACCACCCTGAGCTCTTTCTAATCAACATTTAATTATTTTACTTGGTTTATCCTCAGTTGTTTTTCCCCACACTGTGCTGACTGCCTGAAATGCCCTCTGCCTCTAACTACCACCCTGACTCTCTTAATAAAGTCAAATGTTCATCATTCCGCTTTCCATTTCCCATAGCATCTCCATGACAACACCTGCCAGTATATAGTGTTATTCTCTCCTTTAGAGTCCATCACCTCAAGGAACTGAGCTCTCTAAGGAAATAGACTATGACAATATTTATTACCTTGCTCATCACTTTATTCCTAGTACTTAGCAGAGTGTCTGATAAATAATAGGTGTCCAAACATTCTTTGATGAAAAATGAATGAATGAATGAATGAATGAATCACTTATTCCTCAGGGTCACCTTGATTGGGACCACTAGGAAAATTCTGTTGGTGTGCTGATATTTTTCTCCCTAAAAGGAAGAGCTATTATTCAATTTTCTCTTGAATGTGTGTGAGCACGCACTGGTTATTCTTAGTGCCCATTTTTTTTTTAACAAGCAGAATTCCTCCCCCTGACCAACAAAGAAGGAAAAAAAATACAAGATAAGTACCTTTTCATTTAGATGCATTTTAGGAAACAACCCTTTATAATATTGCCAAACAAGACAGAAAAAGAAATGTAATGCCTAACCAATTTCAAGGATTATTTTACTTAGTCCCTAGAATTCACCTCTTGTCTAAATGGCCTTTATCCTACATAGTATTACTGCATCAATGTTAAGTTTCTTGCATATAAAAAGTTTTCTATCTTCTAATAGACTCATAGTTACAACAATCTATTTCCAGGGACTTCTTTGAGTTAGCTCATCATCTACTCCAGGCTCACCATTCTTATCTAGAAAACGAAGATAATAGTAAGACCTACTTCACAAGGAGATTTTGTAGAAAAAAATTCATAATACAAGTTAATCAATTAAAATAGTATTTGTTATACAATGAACAATTAATAAAGTTAAATATTATGCTTATAAGATTTACATTAATATACAGAATTTTAGGGTCATAACTGAGACATAAGTATGTTTTTTTATAACTATGATCCTACAATCACATACGGGTGTGTAAATAAATGAATCTTATAAAAATGGAATATTTCAGTATGCCAATACCCACATCATAACTCTTTATTATTCTCCCTTATTCTTCTTCCATTTTCTCTCCTGTTATATTTCTATCATGCATGCTAATTTACAAGCAAAATTCGTGTGAGCAAAGACATATTAATAATAAGAGGCCTAGGTTTGAAACACCTCCATGTTGCCTCTTGAAGTCACACCCTCTCCTCTCCATGTTACATCTAAATTGTACACCCTCTCTCCTCCATGTAAATGCAAACCATTCTTTCTTCCATGTTGCCTCCTGATGGCCCACCTTCTTCTCATCACATTGCCTCTTGGTGATACATCCTTCATTCTCTCCTTTCCATGTTGCCTCTTCATGGTACATACTTGTATCTTTTGTGTTGCTTCTTGATGGTACACCCTCTCTGCTCCACATTGACTCCTGATGGTATACTCTGGTCCCTTCCTATTGCCTTTTGATAGTACACCCTTCTCCCTTGTATGGTGCCTTTGATGGCACATACTCTCTCATCCTTGGTGCATTCTGATGGCATACCCTTTTCCCCTTCGTGTTTCCTACTGATGTCACATCCTCTCCCCTCCATGTTGCCCCTTAGTGGCACACCCTCTGTATTTCATGCTCCTCTTGATGGCACATACTCCTCCCTTCCCATTGCCTCTTGGCAGCACATACTGTTTTCTTCCTGTTATCTCTTGATGGTTCACCCTCCATGTTGCTTCTTCATGATAAAATTTTTCCCCTCCATGTCTCCTCTCATTGTCACACCCTCTTTCATCCATGTTGCCTCTTGAAAGGACACATTCTACCCTGTGCCTTGCGTTGGCATGGCACACCCTCTCGCCTTCTTCTTGCCTCTGGATGGCCTTCTCCTTTCCATGTTTCCTCTTTATCTCACACGCTAGGTTTTCTGTGTTGCATCTATGTGGAACACGCTTTCCTTTCCTAGTTGCCTCTTGATGACACATCCCCTCCCCTGCATGTTGCCTCTTCATGGCACACCCCCTCCCCCGCACGTTGCCTCTTCATGGCACATCCCCTCCCCCACACGTTGCCTCTTCATGGCACACCCCCTCCCCCGCATGTTGCCTCTTCATGGCACATCCCCTCCCCCACATGTTGCCTCTTCATGGTACACCCCCTCCCCCGCACGTTGCCTCTTGATGACACACCCCCTCCCCCGCACGTTGCCTCTTGATGGCACACCCCCTCCCCCGCACGTTGCCTCTTGATGACACACCCCCTCCCCCGCACGTTGCCTCTTGATGACACACCCCCTCCCCCGCACGTTGCCTCTTGATGACACACCCCCTCCCCCGCACGTTGCCTCTTGATGACACACCCCCTCCCCCGCACGTTGCCTCTTGATGGCACACTCCCTCCCCCGCATGTTGCCTCTTCATGGCACACCCCCTCCCCCGCATGTTGCCTCTTGATGGCCCACCCCCTCCCCCGCATGTTGCCTCTTGATGGCACACTCTTCTTCCTTTCATGTTTCCTTTTATTGGGACACCTTTCTTCTCTCCAGGTTGCTTCCTGATGGCATACTCTCTGCCTCATGTTGCCTCTTGATGCCAAAACCTCTCCTCTCTGTGTTGTCTCTTGATGGTACACATCCTCTCCTCCATGTTGCCCTTGATAATACACCTCCCTTCCATGTTGCCTATTCATGGTACACCCTTATCATCTTCATCTGTCTTAAATGGCACAATCTTCTTTCTCTGTTGCTTCCTGATGGCACACGCTTCCCCCTTCCATTTTTCCTCCTGTTGGCACACTATTCTCCCCTCCATGTTGCCTCTTCGTGGCACACCCTCTCTGTTCCATGTTGCCTCTTGTGGCATACTCTCTCCCTTTTGTGTTCCCTTTTGGTGGTACACCCACTCCCCTCTGTGTTGCCTTTTGATGGTATAAACTCTCCCTTCCGTGGTTCCTCTTGATGGCACACCCTCTCTCTTATATGTTAACTCTTTTGGAACACCCTTCTCTGTTTCTTGTAGCCTCTCTCGGTGCAACCCTCTCACCTCCATGCAGTCTCTTAATGGTACACATGTGTCCCCTCCATATTGCTCAAAATGACACCACTTCTCCTCTTCATATTGCCTGCTGATGCCACAGCATTCCCCCTCTGTGTTGCTTGTTTATGGCACACATTATTCCCTCCCTGTTGCCTCTTGGTGGGATATCCTTTTCTTCTCTGTGTTGTCTCCTGATGGTACACTCTCTTCCTTGCCTGTTGCCTGATTATGCCATTCCTTCATTTCCCTGTTGCCTCTTAATGGCACACCCTTCTCTTCTCCATGTTGCCTCTTGTTGGTACACCCTTTAACCTCCATATTGCCTCTTGATAGCAAACAATCACTTCCTCTCTTTTCTGCCTCCTTGATGGTATTCCTTATCCCCTCCATGTTGCCTCTTGATAATACAACTTTGTCTCCTTCATGTTGCCTATTCATGGTATGCCCTTCTCCTCTCCATGTTGTCTCTAATGACACAACCTGTTGCCTCCATGCTGAGTCTTGATCATATACCCTCTCCTCCATTATTGCCTCCTGGTAGACACCCTTTGCCTCCCACATGCCTCTTAAAAGCACTTTCTTCTGTCCTCCATGTTGCCTGTTTATGATATGCTTCTACTCACTATGTTGCCTCTCTTTCTGTATACAGTCTCCCCTTTTTGTTGCCTCTAGATGGTGCACCCTTTCTCATCCATGTTGCCTCCTGATAGGGTTTGGCTTTGTGTCCCCAAATCTCATCTAGAAATGTAATCTCCACTTGTCAACCGACAGGCCTGAGAGGAGGTGACTGACTCATGGGGGTGGTTTCCCCCATGTTGTTCTCATGATAGTGAGTAGAGTTCTCATGAGATCGGATGGATTTATAAGGGGCTCTCCTTGCTTCATTCACCACTGTCTCTTGCCTACCACCACGTAAGACAGGCTTTTGCTTCTCTCTCACCTTCTACCCTGATTGTAAGTTTCCTGAGGCCTCCCCAGCCATGCAGAACTGAGTCAATTAAACCTGTTTCTTCACGTTTTTCTTAATGATATGCCCTATCTCCTCCAGGTTCTCTTGATGGTACACCTTTTTCTCTCATGTTGCCACTTGATGGCATGACTTCTTTCCTCCATGTTATCTGCTGATGCCGCAACATCCCCATCCACACTTCGCATTGCCTCTTCATGGCACACACTATCCCCTCCCTGTTGTCTCTTGGTGGCATATCCTTTTCTTCTTCATGTCATCTCTTGATGGTCTACCCTCTTCCTTGCCAATGGCCTCTTTATGCCACTCTCTCATCTCCCTGTTGCCCCTTGATAGCATGCTTTTCTCTTCTCCATGTTAGCTCTTGCTGATACATTCTTCTCCCCTCCATGTTGGCTCCCTCCCTCTCTGTTGTCTCTCAAAGTTACACCTTTCCCCCTTCATTTTGATGGAACACCCTTCTATTCTTGGTGTTGCCCCTTGATGATACCCTTTTCTGCCTTCTGTGGTGCCTATTGATAATACAGCCTTCTCCCTTCTATGTGGCCTCCCGATGGCACATCCTTCTCCCCTCCATTATGCCTCTTGTTGGCACATCTGCTCCCCTCCATGTTGTCTCTTGAGGGTAGACCCTTTTTTCTTCCATCTTGCCTCCTGTTAGTGCATCTTCTCTCATCCATCTTCCTCATGATGATACACTCACTCTTCCGTGTTGCCTGCTGATGGCATGCCCTCTTCTCTCCGTGTTTCCTCTTGATGGCACTAACTTCTCCCCTTCATGTCGTCTCTTGTGGTACACCTTCTCTCCTCCAAGTTGCCTCTCGTGCTACACACTTCTCTTCTCCATGTTGCTTCTGGATGGTACCCACCCTCACCTTCATGTTGCCTGTTAAGGGCACACACTTCTCCCTTCCTAGTTGTATCATGAAGCTCTGCTATCTCCCCTCCATGTTGCCTCTTGGTACACCGTTCTCCCCTTCGTGTTGCCTCTTGACGGTGCACCCTTTTCTTTTCTATGTTGTCCCTTTTGACACGCCCTTTTGACTTTATGTTGCCTCTTTATGGAGTACATGTCTTCCTTCCATGCTGCTTCTTGATGGTACACTTTTTTTCCTGTTACTTCTTGATGTTACACACTTTCCTCTCCATGTTGTCTCTTGATGGCGCACCCTTCTCCCCTTCATGTTGCCTCTTGGTGGTCCACCCTTTCTCTTCTGTGTTGAGTCTTGATGGCACACCTTCTCCCCTCTGTGCTGCCTCTTAACTGTCACATCCTCTCCCCACCATGTTTTATCTTGATGGCACAGAATCTTACCTCCACGTTGCCTCTTTATGACACAGCTCTCTGTTGCCTCTTGTTGACCTACCCTCTCCCCTTTATGTTGACTCCTTATGTCACACCTTCTTTCCTCTGTATTGCTTCTTGACTGTAAGCCTTCTCTCCATGTTGCCTCTTAATGATACATCCTGTCCTCTTTTTGTTGACTCCTGTTGGCACACCGTTCTCCCCTCTACGCTGCCTCCCAGTGTCATGCGTTCTCTCCTCTATGCATCCTCTTGATGATACACCTTTCTCTCCTCTGTCACTGCTCTCTCCAGCCCTCTCACATCCAGTTAAATTGTTCCATGATCCCCAGCTCCCACCTTGACAAAGGCTGAGAGTCAGAGCCTAGCATCCAAACCTATAATTTGTAGCTTTATTATTCAGTCTCAACAGGGTGTATCCTGTTGCCAAGGATTCCCTGCTTTGATATTATAGATGAAATAGACACTTGCAGAATTATCTTACAATGCGTTACTCATCCCAGGGAAGAAACTGAATAGGGCAGGAGGAAATGCTTTACAGGAGCATAAGGGAATAATGTTCTGTGCTAAAAGAGACTCCTGAGGTGAATGCCCACATAATTATTTTGTTCAAAGGGCAATTGTGTCCCCAGGGAAAAAATAGAGAGCCCATTCTTTGAAGAAAAATTTTACTTTCAGCTCTTTTTTTCATTTTATTTGATCAGGCTAAACATTTTCACCCATTTTTTTATTCATTTAATATTTTTTATGCTGGATTTAGTTGATCTAGGATGACAACACATTTTTATCTTTGCAGTTTCAGGTTTAATTAAGCACAGGAGTGACAATTCAGTTTTTCAGGATACCCAATCTCAAAAAAAGTGGTTCTTCACCTAAGGTTTTCAGAGACAATAGCCATCTACTTCACACTTAGAACGTCAGTTTCTTACAAACCCAGTCAGAACTCATCTTTAGCCATTTATGCTGCCCAGATTACAATCAAAATACAAGAGACTCTTCTTTTCCCTTCTTACCATTGACAACTTTTCTCTAAGCTTAAATACAGGCAGAAAATGCACCAAGTGATATCAAAACAGACTATTATATTAAATTAATTATATTATATTGCATTATATTATATTTATCACAAGCAGTATTGAGGAAAACCATCCATAAATCAAGAAAGTTGTTACTATGCTGTAGCATTGACTGACTAAAGGCATTGAGAAAGTGTTTGCCAGAGAAATGGTCTTCAGTTATGTATAATACCAGAGCTTTTCTGCAAAGAAATTATGCATGTGATCTTATCTATAATTTTTGCCATCTATGTATTTTCAGTGATTTATGTTTTTGCTGTTTTCTCTCAACTATCACAAAATATAAAATTAGAAATATTCTGCTCTCACTCATCTCAAAAGAGAAAGTGAGGAAGAAAGGACACTAGCACGGGAGGGAAAAAAACTTTGCTTATTTATAAAATTTTATTTCTCCATTTATTCAGTAAACATTTATGGAAGGCCATGTGTGGTCATAAGTACAGTGTATAATGGAGAAAAAGACAGAATTCCTGCTTCATGAGGTATCCATTTGTCAGCATAGGGGAACAGAAAATAAACAAATAAATCTGTGAAACTATCAATTTTACACTACAGATTCTAATAAACTAGAGCCAGCTCTATGATGAAAATATGACAGAGTGATATGATGTAGAGGGAGGAGGGAAAGGAAATTTCAATCAGATGATCAATGACGTTCTCCCTGAAGTGGCATTTGGCTGAGCCATGAAGTTTCAGAAGAAGCCAAATGTGCAAGGTCCAGGTACAGACCATCCCCAGTGGAAGGGTCGTGAAGGAAAAGCTCTAAGGGAGAAATCATGGCCATGGTGTCCAGATCAGATCTAGCAAGTGGAGAGGAGTATGGGAAGAAACCTAAGAAGTAGCCAGGAGCCAAATTGCATAGTCCAAGAAAAGGATGTGGCCATGACACTCTCTGTTTGTGAATGGGTAGGAGGGCAGAAGTTGAGTGGGAAGGCAGAGTTAACAGCCTAAAGATCATGCAGCTCCAAGGGAAAATGCAGTCATCAGATGCATTTTCCACTTTGAATCTATCTTTCACGGGACATTGTTGCCTTGAGCAAAGTAACTTTGCAAATCTGGAATCCTCTTATACATGTAGATGTAAGCCTTTCCATGCCCTAGAATGTTGGAAAGGCATATTCTGAAATACTGCTTGAAAAGAGTATTGAGGTTGTGAGTAAAACATGGATGAAGTGAAATGTGGAAAGGCATGTGCAAAACGAAACATTTCATTAAGATGGTAAGATAAGGAAATACTTCCTTTTCTTCTCTAAGATTTTTATGATATCATTTTTATAGTAAAGAAAATCCGTTTTTGGCTCTGAGGGTATGAAAGCACACATTTGCAACCAGGCAGAAAATCTTTAAATGCTTACAAGATAGAAAGTAACTCTGATTTTTATTTGAAGTTTTCATTTGATCTAGGTAATAGAAAGCATCATGAGATAGAACGCTGGTAATCTGAATTAATAAGTATCACTTTACAGAAGTCTAAGAGAGTTCAAGAGGGGGTACAGGATCAAATGAACACCCAGCTGTTTAACAGTTAATTGAGTCCTTTAAAATATTCAGTAAGTATTAGGTACTATTATAAAGCTGCTCTGTATGGAACAGTCACAAAGAAATAGCACACAAGACCCCTACTTTATGAATTTAAGCTCAGCATGTTTTCCAGCTGACTTATACTCCTTTAGAGATAAGGTTTTCCCCAAATAATTAAGCCCTTATGTCTTAAATGTCTTTTTGCAATCTGGCATAATGGTGTGACAACGGGAAGGGACAAAGTGTCATATGGCCTATGGATATGAAAATTCCCCAGGTGACCTTTGCTGTCCTGCCATCAAAATTGCTCTACACTGTTTATCAGCTTGTGTGCTTAAAATACCAGTGTTGGAACTCTTAGTGTTTTAGATTTTTTTAAGTGTTCCTATCAAGAGTAGGAGTTCATCATAGGTATAAATTTTGTTGAGGTGGTTTCTTAGATATGCCATCAAAAGCACAAGTAACAAAAGGAAAAAATAGATAAATTGGACTTCATCAAAATTAAAAACTTTTGTGTTTCAAAGAACACCATCAATAAAGAAAAAAAATCGAATACAGGAGAAATTATTTGCCAATCATGTATCTAATAACATATCTAGAAACTACAAAGAATCCTTACAACTCAATCACAGACAGGAAACTAACCCAATTCAAAAATGGGTGAAAAATCTGAATAAACATTACTCTAAACAGGATAGAAAAATGGCCAATAACCACATGAGAATATTCTCAACATCATTAGCCATCAGCGAAGTATACATCAAAAGTACAATGAGATAACACTTCCTACTCACTTGAATGATATTACTAAAAAGACACAATAACAAGTGTTGGCAGTGATGTAGAGAACTTGAATCCATCATACACTGAGTGTATGAGGTAGGGCAGCTGCTTTGGCAAACAATCTGAGAGTTTCTTGAAAGGTTAAACATAGAGTTTTGCTATGATCCAGAAATTTCATTCCTAGGTATCTACCCAAAGAAATAAAAACATGCCCACACAAAAACATTTATATTCAGTTCATAACAGTACTATTTACAAGAACCAAAAGTGGAAACAGCCTTATTGTCCATCAGTGGATAAATGGATAAATAAAATATGATATATTCACATAAGGAAATGTTAATTGGCCTTAAAAATGAGTGAAATACTGATAGATGCTACAACATGGATGAACATTGAAAACATCCTGGTGAGTGAAAGAAGGCAATCACAAAAAAGCAAATACTTTATGACACCATTTATATAAAATGTCTAGAACAGGCAAATCCATAGACACAGAAAGCAGATTAATGGTTTTCTATGGGTAGAGATGGGGAGAATTAATAGGAAGTGACTGCTAATGGATAGAGAGCTTATTTTGGGGGTGATGGAAGGAATAGTCTCATATTGAGTGTGATAGTTGTACAACCCTGTAAATATACTTTAAGCTACTGAATGATACAGTTTAGAAAGGTGAATAATATGATGATATGGTATGTAAATTACATCTCAATAAAGCTGTTGCTTTTTTAAAAAGTAAAAGTTCTTAACAGAGATGAATGCACTATATGATTTCTACCTTTGCACATTTCTCCACAAAATGGAAGAATTCTGACATAATAAGAATGAAATGGTCAAGTAATAAGACTAGAATTAACTGCCGTTACATCGAGCTACATATGCTGCTAATTAGGCCCTTGGCACGGATGTGGAAACCAAATGAGCCAAAAGCTAAGGAATTTTCCAAAATATACAATAGTAACAAAATTAAAATGTACTCAATATTAACTAACTCCTCAATTACTATTAATTCAATTACTATTTAATAACACTCTAGAGTTGTAGCTTGAGAAGGTACCTAAGTAATCAATCTCCACATTGTAAAATAGGGAAATAGGGTCGCAGAAATTTCAGTATTTTGCCCCCAGTTCACACAGTGATAGACTGGGCAAAGAATAAAAGCCAGATCTTGTGAATTTCAGTTCAATAGAAAGTCAACAAACAGTTTATAGTATATAAACATCTTAGATAATAAGTTCTGTCATTATTTAAAGAATAAAAAGAAAGGTATATCTTCTGTAATACAGTCATTTATTTTAAAAACAAATATTCACTACCTTATATTGAAAGAAGAACGAGCATTTCCCCTAGGAGTGGTTGACAGTGATTTCTATCATGTGAGATTCAACCCAAGAACCAAAATTTAATGTCTCCTTTTGTTTTCTGCTTTCTAAGGAATAAGAGATGGGCTGTGAGAATTCTAACAGAGGATTCTTTTAGGCCTTGGGCAAATCACCTCTGTTATCCCTTCATGCTGCCTTGCCTCTTCCATCCTAGGATAGCACAAACGTCCAGTGAGGCCAAGGAAAGGAATAATGGAGAGAAGGACAGTGATGAAAGGGGAAAATGCCCTCTTGCCTAATTTTGTCTGAGGTAGAAGCTGGGTAGAAGTATGGATGAGACCCCAGGTTCTTCTATCTCCACGAGTCTAGATTGCTAACTGAAGAAGGGACCAGCATCACCTTGTTATGAATGCATTCTCCAGCCCCACTTCACCACAGAACAATCAGAATCTGCCATTTTACAAGATCCTGGTTGATTAATATCTGAGGAGTGCTGTTTACCGAGGCAGTCTGCATCCGTTGTTCTCTGAAGCACTACTCAGCTGTCTGCATCCTGGGGACCCAGGTGCCAGTGTCCAAGAAGATTAAAACAATTGGCTAGCACCTCTACATCCATGGGCAGCCCTGGTTTCTGGGCTCCCATGGACAACATCTATTTTTGTTCCAATCAAAAAAGAAGCTACGCTAGAGAAAGTATTAAGTCAGTCAGCTGCCTCAGTAACTCGACTTTCAACCCAAAGTTAATTTTCTGGTTTTTTGCCTTCTTAGGTTGACCTTTTAAAAGCTCCAAATGAGCTCCCTCAGAATCTCCATGAATACCTTTTCATTACATTTCTGTGCCTTCATCCATGTAAAATAAGGAAGTCCTCTTTTCCCAGAAATCAATGCATCTCCTGTCAAACTCTTCATTTTCACAAGTTCAAACTAATTATGGCTGCAGATAGTACCACTAAATAAAGTTCTCTATTGTGGACACTTAATCAAATCAGTGTTTCCCATAGAAAAATCTGTCTTGTGGTAGAAACCTGTTGCTGAAGGTTGGTTGAGACTTTTAAGTCATGCTAGGGCATTCTTTATCCTAATTTTATTCTGAAGCAAGGATTGCTATGGAAACTCATGTGCAGGCTTAGAAGTATCTCATCGGGGTTTCTTTTGTCTAAATAATAAAGAAAATAGTGGCATCACATTTGCATTTAAACACTACCTGGCTTGCACAGAGGAGTAAACAGCAGAGTTGGTGAGATCACACCCATGTTCAGCTGACTGGTGCTGCGTGGATGCTTACTTTTCCTCATCTGCAGTTGATCTAGAACTCTTCTTCCAGCCATTAACTGTCTTGAGACAATCTCACAGCAATTTTGCCAGAGAGCTAGTGGCTTAGAGAGAGGGTGGGGGTGGTGGGAAGAAAACAGAAACTGCATTTCTGAGTAATGATTTACTGTGGAAAGTTAAACCCAAGGGCTAAAATGTATCTTTTTTTTTTTTTGAGACAGAGTCTTACTCTGTCACCACTTTAGTAAAACCACCAACTTTAAACCCTAAAACCTTTATCTCAAAATATTTGCTCTGCTGTTTCTACCAGTCCAAATCCTGTTGTTTCCTGATTCTTTTCTTTCTTTCTTTCTTTTTTTCTTTTGAGATGGAATCTCACTCTGTCGCCAGGCTTGAGTGCAATGGCGTGATCTCAGCTCACTGCAAACTCTGACTCCCAGGTTCAAATGATTCAACTGCCTTAGCCTCCCAAGTAGCAGGGACTACAGATGCATGCCACCATGGCCAGCTAATTTTTGTATATTTAGTAGAGAAGGCATTTCACTATGTTGGCCAGAATGGTCTCGATCTCTTGACCTCATGATCTGCCTGCCTCAGCCTCCCAAAATGCTGGGATTACAGGTATGTGCCACTGCACCCAGCCTAAAGAATATATTTGAATTACCAAGGTTTCTCAAGTGTTCTTCCTTCCCTCTCGTTGTCCACAGAGGCAATAGAGATCTGTCTTCTCTGAGTTAAAGAAATCAGCATAAATGGTATTAAATAGCACAGGATTTCAGAACTTAATTATGGTTTTCATTTTATACTCTAGTGGCATGAGATGAATCCAAGGAGAAATGGAAAACTGTACCAACTGGCAGCTCTATATGAGAAAAGAAAATGTTCAGTTTCCAACCATAGCCAAGTCAAGACAGCATTTCCAGCTTCAGAAATTACTAATCATTGCCAGAGTCTCATTTTCAATGGATTGGATTTGGATAATGTGAATGAGAAGGGATGATTTATAGCTTAGTGGGAACCCAATTCTAGCCAACATAAAGAAGCTTATTATGAGCAATGGTCAGATGTGTTCCCTCACTTAACTGAGTGGCCACTTGCTTGCTGGCCACACAATGAATGCAACCTTTACAGTTTCTATTCCTCATCAAGAACAACTGATTCCCAGACCTAACATTTTACTGTGGCCTTCTTTAGGTTCACATTGGTTCACTAGGCTCTCTCCCTGAAAGTTCCAGACTCAGAGGGGTGTCCTTGGATATTCCCATTCTCCAAGGAGTGGCCATGAGCCTACTAGGGATGTGTGTGTGGTAAGTGCAAACAATTTTTATCCTGTTAGAAAATATCTTATTGTTTCCACCATGGTAGTTAACCATCAGCAGCATGCTGAGAGCTGAGCAGCCTGTATGGAGAATTAATTATATCTCATTTGGTGAATGTCAAGCATTCCATCACTTCTTATTACTTGAATTTAAATGAAATCACTCATCCTCTGGGTTTCCATTTTCCATTTCTGCAAAATAGAGCCAAGCATTGTGGAAGAAGGAACTCCATCTGCCTTCGGAGACAGATACCTCGGTCTGGCTCCAAGCTCAGCGGCCCCAAAGCATGAGGTCTGGTCAAATAACAAAAACTCTACACATTTCACCTATAATATAAAATGCTTATGTTTTATATTGATATAAAATGATTAGGTTAAATTTATATGTAAAATGCTTACTGTGTTCTTTCATTCTCAAAAGTGGTTCTCAGCAATTAGACCGTTACGTGTGTTTCTTTCTAAAGGAGCACAAAATTTCTGTGCCTTTGGCAGACTCTGTAGGTAGCTTATCTTACATTATGAATAAAAGGTTGTAAACAGAGATAGACTTACTGTCATGTAAGTTCATGAATGAGAATAAAATGTTTTGTTGTACATGAAAAATTAAAAATCTATACACAGATATATATATATTTCCATGTCTAGCTCTGTTTCTATTCTTTTCTCTATCTCTATGATCTGTATATCTACACACAACTATATCTTCTAGAGTCATGCAGATCATACTCCCATGTGGATTTTTCCATTCACAATAAAGGCGCTACTTGAAAAATCAAGCTTGAATAATATAGAAAACAAGTAGAATTCTTTTTCTTTTCAAGTAAAAGATACAACTTTTTTTAAATTTTTATGTTTATTTATCATTTTTTAGAGACAGGGTTTTGCTATGTCATCCAGGCTGGAATGCAGTGGCATGATCATAGCTCACTGAAGCCTCAAACTCCTGGGCTCAAGGAATCCTCCCACCTCAGCCTCCTGAGTAGCTGGGACTGTCGGTGCATGCCACCATGCCCAACTGATTTTTAAATTATTTGTAGATACAGGGTCTCATATATCGCTCAGGCAGATTTCAAAGTCCTGGACTCAAGCAATCCCTACATCTCAGCCTCCCAAAGTGTTGAGAATACAGGTGTGAGTCACCCAACAGACAAAACCTTCTTTCTATGATAAGGAATATAATTCATGACTTTTTCCATTTAACCTGTGAGGCATTTTCTACTCACTTGATTATCAAAAAAGATTGCTACTTTACCTCTGACTCCAAAAGCACAGGCAACAAAAGAGAAAAGAGATAAATGGAGGGTTTTTTGTTGTTGTTGTTTTTCAAACTAAAAAGCTTCTGCATCACAAAGGAAATACTCAACAGCGTGAGGAGCCAATCTACAGAATGGGAGAATATATTTGCAAAACATGCATCTTACAAGAAGTTACTGTCCAAAATATATAGGGAATTTAAACATCTTAATAGTAAAAAATGAATAACTCAATGAAAAAATTGGCAAAGGAGCTGAATGAACATTTTCCAAAAAAAGGCACAAAAATGACCAACAGATACATGGAAAAATTCTCAACATCTCTAATTATCAGGAAATGCAAATTAAAACCACAATGAGATACCATGTCATGCCTATGAAGATGGCTTTTAAGAAAAAGACAAAAAATGATAATAATAATGGGTGTTGGTGAGGATATGGAGGAAAGGGAACCCTTGTAAGCTCTTGGTGAGAAAATACATTAGTAGAGTCATTATGGAAAACATTATGTAGCGGCCTTAAAAAATTAAAAAGAGAATGACCACATGATCCAGGAATTTCGGGGTATATGTTTAAAGGAAATAGCGTGTGAAAGAGATATCTACACACACATATTCACTGCAATATTATTCATAGTAGCCAAAATATGGAATCAACCCAAGTGTCTATGAAGGAATAGACAGTGTATAGACATGATAAAACACTATTCATCCCTATAAAAATGAGGGAAATCCTGTCATTTACAGCAGCAACATGGAAGAAACTGAAAGACATAATGTTACATAAAAGCCACACGAAAAAAGACAAATACTGTCCTTTCAGTGACACGGATGAACCTGGAAGCCATCATTCTCAGCAAACTAACACAGGAATAGAAAACCAAACACTGCATGTCTCACTCATAAGTGGGAATTGAACAATGAGAACACATGAACACAGGGAAGGGAACATCACACACTGGGGCCTGTCGGGATAGTGGGGGCAAGGGGCAGGAGAGGATTAAGACAAATACCTAATAAATCTGAGGAGTTTAAAAGCTGGATGACAGGTTGATAGGTGCAGCAAACCACCATGGCACATATATAACAAACCTATCACATATGTAACAAACCTGCACGTTCTGCACATGCATCCCAGAACTTAAAGTAAAATAATAAAAAAAAAAGAAAGACAAATACTGCATAACCTTACTTATATGTGAAAGCTTAAAAAGTCAAACCCATGGCAGCAGAAAATAGAATGATGGTTACTATAGGCTGGAGGACAGGAGAATTGGGGAGAAACTGGTCAAGGGATACAAAACTTCAAGTAGCAGGAAGAAGTCCAAGAGCTCTATTGTATACCATAATGACTCTAGGGGTTTTGTTGTTCTTGTTTTTTAATTTTCTTTTAAGTTCCAGGGTACACTTGCAGGATGTGCAGGTTTGTTGTGTTGGTAAACGTGTGCTGTGATGATTTGCTGCACCTATCAACCTATCACATAGGTATTAGGCCCAGCATGCATTAACTATTTTTTCTGATGCTCTCCCTCTTCCTGCACCCCCTACCCACAACAGACTCCAGTGTATGTTGTTCCCCTCCCTGTGTCTATGTGTTCACATTGTTCAGCTCTCACTTATAAGTGAGAACATGTGGTGTTTGGTTTCGTGTTCCTGCGTTAGTTTGCTGAGGATAATGGCTTATAGCTCCACCCATGTCCCTGCAAAGGACATTATCTTATTCCTTTTTATGGCTTCATGGTTTCCATGGTGTATATGTACTGTATTTTCTTTTCCACTCTATCATTGTTGGGCATTTGGGTTGATTCCATGTCTTCGCTATTGTGAATAGTGCTGCAATTATCATACATGTGGATGTATCTTTATAACAGAATGATTCCTATTCCTTTGGGTATATACCCAGTAATGGGATTGCTGGGACAAATGGTATTTCTACCTCTAGGTTTTTGAGAAATCACCACACTGTCTTCCACAATGGTTGAACTAATTTACATTCCCACCAACAGTGTAAAAGTTCCTTTTTGCCAGCATCTGTTATCTCTTTCCTTTTTAATAATTGCTGGTTTTGATTTGAATTTCTCTAATGATCAGTGATGTTGAACTTTTTTTCATGTATCCTGGTCACATAAATGTCTTCTTTTGAGAAGTTTCTGTTCGTATTCTTCGCCCACTTTTTAATGAGGTTGTATTTTTCTTGTAAATTTGTTTAAGTTTCTTGTAGATTCTGGATATAAAACCTTTGCCAGATGGATAGATTGCAAAAATTTCCCCCATTATGTAGGTTGTCTGTTTGCTCTAGTGATAGTTTCCTTTGCTGTGCATAAGCTAGTTTAATTATATCCCATTTGTCAGTTTTCGTTGTTGCAATAGGTTTCAACATTTTCATCATGAAATCTTTGCATGTGCCTGCATCCTAAATGGTATTGCTTAGATTTTCTTCTAGGGTTTTTATAGTTTTGGCTTTTATATTTAAGTCTTTAATCCATCTTGAGTTAATTTTTGTATAAGGTATAAGGAAGGGGTCCAGTTTCAATTTTCTGCACAGGGCTAGCTAGTTCTCCCAGCACCATTTATTAAATAGAGAATCCTTTTCTCGTTGCTTATTTATGTCAGGTTTGTAGAAGATCATGTGGTTGTAGATATACAATCTTATTTCTGAGTTCTATTCTGTTTCATTGGTCTATGTGTCTGTTATTGTACCAGTACCATGCTGTTTTGATTACTTTAGCCTTCTAGTATAGTTTGAAGTCAGATAGCATGATGCCTCCAGCTTTGTTCTTTTTGCTTAGGATTGTCTTCACTATACAGGCTCTTTTTTTTTTGCTTCATATAAAAAAACAGTTTTTTTTCTAACTTTGTAAAGAATGTCAATGGCAGTTTAATTGGAATAGCATTTAATCTATAAATTATTTGGGAAATATGGCCATTTTCACAATATTGATTCCTCCTATTCATGAGCATGGAATGTCTTTCCATTTGTTATGTCTTCTCTGATCTTCTTGAGCAGTGGTTTGTAGTTCTCCTTGGAGAGGTCCTTTTCTTCCCTTGTTAGCTGTATTCTACCATGATCAAGTAAGCTTCATTTCTGGGATGCCAGGCTGATTCAACATATGGAAATCAATAAATGTAATTCATCATATAAACAGAACTAAAGACAAAAACTACATGGCTATTTCAATAGATGCAGAAAAAGCCTTTGATAAAATTCAGCATTTCTTCATGTTAAAAACTATCATAAACTAGGTATTGAAGGAATAGACCTCAAAATAACAAGAGCCATTTATGACAGACCCACAGCCAATATCATACTGAATGGGAAAAAGCTGGAAGCATTCCCCTTGAAAACCGGCCCAAGATAAGGATGCTCACTCTCACCACTCCTATTCAACATGGCATTGGACATTCTGGCCAGGGCAGTCAGGCAAGAGAAAGAAATAAGTGTATTTAAATAGGAAGAGAGGAAGTCACGTTGTCTCTATTTGCAGATGACATGATCCTATATGTAGAAAACCCATCGTCTCAGCCCACAAGCTTCTTAAGCCGATAAGCAACTCCAGTAGCCTCAGGTTACAAAATCAATGTGCAAAAATCACAGACATTCCTGTACACAAACAATAGGCATGCAGAGAGCCAAATCATGAATGAATTCCCATTCACAATTGCTACCATGACCATAGTTAATAGCAATCTATACTATACTTAAAATTTGCTAACAGAGTAAATTTTAAATGTTCTCATCACAAAAGAAAAGATAAATATTGGTATCCTTTGGCTCTGTGTCCCCACCCAAATCTCATCTTGTAACTTCCATAATTCCCATGTGTTGTGGGAGGGATCTGGTGGGAGATGACTGAATCATAGGGGCAGGTCTTTCCCGTGCTGTTCTTGTGATAGTGAAGGAGTCTCATGAGATCTGATGGTTTTAAAGGAGTTTCTCTGCACAAGTTCTCTCTCTGCCTGCCGCCATCCACGTAAGATGTGACTTGTTCCAACTTGCCTTCCATCATGATTATGAGGCCTCCGCAGCCATGTGGAACTGTTAGTCCAATAAATCTGTTTCTTTTATAAATTGTCCAGTCTCAATTATGTCTTTATCAGCAGCACGAAAATGAACTAATAGCATATATGAGGTAATTAATATGCTAATTAATTTTATTTAGCTAGTCTGCAATTCATATGTACTAAAAAACACTATATTGTACATCATAAATATGCACATTTCTGTCAATTACAGAAAAATTAAAAGGCTGATAATTTACAACAGAACTAAACTTTTGAACTGTTCTGAAAATATATTTTTTGTTTATTCTGTTTGGCAGATTGGCCTAGTTCCCTTATGCTAAGTGCCAACATTAGATGATTAAATTTAATATATGTGCTTATAGGCACAGTTGTGGATACAAACATGACCATCAGAAGTTTAATCCTAGAAGAACAACATTAGAACAATTTTGGAAGAACAATGATGTCATAAATAGGAGTTATGGACTGCACCGTGTTTGCTCAAAATTCATGTTGAAACTCTAATCCCCAATGTGATCAGATTTGATTGGATCTGGCCTTCTAAAGAGGTAATTAAGGTTAAATAATGTCAGATAGGTGGGTCCCTAAGTCAACATGACTAAGACACCAAGAATGTGGTCATACAGAGGACGGGTCCTGTGAGGACACAGCAAGAAGACAATCAATCTGCAAGCCAGGAGAGAGGCTCAGGAGAAACCAACCCTGCTGGCACCCTGATCTTGGACTTCTAGCTTCCAGAAATATGTGAAGATAAATTTCTGTTCTTTAAGCCACCCAGTCTATGATATTTTGTTATGGCAACCCTAGCAAATGAATACAGTAGGTTAATACCAACTTGGGGTGGAGAAACAAACTTGGAACTGGGAGTCTTTCATTCTAGTACAGACTTAGGGAATATCTCTCTTTTATGACCTTGAGTAAGCCTCACATTCTTCTTAGTACAATTAAAAAAAAACTTAGCTGAGAGAACTCTGATATTTGCTCTTGTTCTCGTATATTTTGTCCTATTATAATGTCAATGATAATAAGAGGTAACTTATATTTGAGGTTCTCTACGCATCTGGCATTCTTCTATTAGTGTATTCTGGCACAAGGATACAGAAACCATTGCATGTTATAGCTCTCCCAGACATCCAAAGGGAAGACTGCAATACTATTCTTCATGGTGGTGCAAGCATACAGAGGAGAATAGAATGCTATTGCATCGATTCTATAAACTGCAACTCTGCAATATCTGTTTACATTGTATTAGAATCTCTGAAGGATTACCAACAGATTTTAGTTACATGATTTCATTTATTCCTTTCAACAAACATACAGTGCCCTTACTCATCTACTCCTCAGAGCATTCCAAAAGATGAACCTGAATATTGTTATTTCGTGATTTTAAATTGCCTAAACTTTCATGGATACACACATACATATAAATATGCTTTTGTGCAATGTATTTCAAAAAAATAATCTGAGTGTATTCATAATAGTAGCTAATATTTTCTGTACTAGAAACTTCATTAAGCAATTTACATGCATTATCAACCTCTTTGAATCCTCACAACAATACCATGAGGTAGGAGCATCATCAACTTCATTTTACAGCAGGAGAGACCAATGCTTCACTAGAACAATTCAAGAGAAATTTTGCTAGCAGTTTTAAGGCATACATGCTTAATAAATAATGCAATTCTGCTTCTTTGGAAAGCTACTAATTTCTGTACTGGACCACTTTAGGTTAATCAGTAAAAACAAGCCTTCAACAACAATCAAACTAAAGAAATCTCTTTCCAAAATTACCTCTTCCAAAAGAATGTTTACAGGGGTTTTTTTCCAAATTGTGACAATTATCATTTAAGAATCTGAAATAAATTGTGTCCTCTACATACAAAACCAAGCCCTCACTGCTATGATTTCCAAGAAAACCTCAGGCTGACAGCTGTATTTAACACTTCCTCTTCATCCAAACTATGTAAGCACTGCTGGAACATCCAGTGAAACAAGGTCCAAAACTTGCCATGGAAAAGAGAAATTATCCTTCTTTATCCAGCCAACTGAACAGGCAGACAATATCATGTTTGAGATAAAACTGGCACTTGATATTGTAACCCTGGAGTCAGACTTGCCTGCCCTGGTCATGACTTCTCCAGAAGAAACATACTGTCCACAATATACAATGTGTCCTATATTAGCCCACAAGCCATTGGAAGACATTATGATTCTTCATGGCCTCATTGAGAATGATAGGTAGCTTGAGCAAATAAACAAGACTCTTCCAACCAGAATGCTGCATTTGTTTTGAAAAGCCATAGAATTATTTTAAATCTCCATAGGAATTTTTAAATCTGCATGGTAAAAATTTCTAATTTACCTGAAAAGATGATATTCCCTTAGCACCATTGCTCTAAATTTCTTTTTAGAGTAATAGGTGCCTATTGTTTTAAAGATAAACTAATATTAAGACTAATGTAATGAGTCATATAACAGCCTCTCACCACATCCCATTCTACTCCAGTTTGTAGAAAATCATATATCGCATCTAGCTGTTGCTTCCAAATAACATATTTATATTTCTAATATATTTTCTTTCATTTTTCAGTTTTTTATATTACCCAGGATTCTCTGTTGTCAATTCATTACCACCATTATCACACACATTTGAGGCTAAAACTATGTTTCCTGAGTCCTTTTTCCTAAGTCTGGGTTAGAAGTTGGTATCACATAAGACTTGGAAAACATAAATGTACCCAAATATGGCAAATGTGGGGAGGCAAAAGAGATCAGTTCAGTGTGCAGACATGAACTTCATAGTGGGTTCCTGACATGCTCGTAGAAGGTACTCACTCCACTGCTTCAGAAGAGATTCTGACTGCCACCTTCTCCACCTTCTTGCAGCTGCTTGCCAACTTTCAGTAGCATCTTCACCAGTGCTTGCACTTTCCCACTCAACCCAGCTCTTCCAAGAGTACCACAATCTCCCAATTCTACATAAATATTTTTGTTCAGAATTCAGAGCTTGGTTTGTTTCTTTGGCCAAATCTAGACTGATGTTGTTATTGATACTGGAAGTAATTTCCAAAATAGAAAGTTTTAAATTCAAAAATCTCAATTTTGTTCTCTGATATGACTAGGTATAAAGATAAAAGTGACCTCTGTACAGTGGTATATTAGTTCGTTTTCACACTATTAACAAAGACATACTCGAGACTGGGCAATTTATAAAGGAGAAAGGTTTAATTGACTCACAGTTTCACATGGCTTAGGAGGTCTCAGGAAACACAATCATAGCTGAAAGGGAAGCAAACACTTCCTTTTGCACATGGTGGCAAGAAAGAGAGAAGTGCAAAGTGAAACAGGAAAAGCTCCTTATAAAATCATCAAATATTAAAAGAACTCACTCACTATCATGAGAACAGCATGGGGGAACGGCCCTCATTATCTAATCACCTCCCATGAGGTTTCTCTCTCAACCCATGGGGATTACAATTCAAGATGAGATTTGGGTGGGGACACAGAGCCAGACCACATCAAGTGGCAAATGGGAAACTCTGTGGTCTTCAGGGGCTACTTAGTTAAATTATTATCGATAGTCACCTAGAATGAAATGCCTAGTTGAAGATATATCATTGAAAAATCATATAGACAACTCAATAGAATACTATAATGGAAATAAGAAGTGTAAATACTATAAGGTTGGTTTATTGCTTCTGAGTGAGCCAGTAAATAGGGAGTAAAAAAAATAATAATAATATGAGGACTGGAATTTTCCAGGTCAACTTTCAGGTTAAAAAACAAAAAACTTTTCTCTGACTATCCTAAATGAATTCTTTATCCTCTGTGATGATAACATCAACATTTCTAAAAAACAGGCTCAAAATACGATCCCACAGGTGGACAAATTAAATTCAAAATCTTGTGAAACCCCTTATGATGAAGTTAAGGTTTTGATTAGGAAGGAGTAAAATTCTAAAACTTGGTATGGGATATATGGGCAGATTCTGATGAAAATGGAAACTGTGTACACTCAAATCCCTCATGCCATTTTTTAATAGAAGTGGTACTTTCTTTCTTATCTGAGAACATTAGCCTCCCCTTGTCTTAAAGACTTGTGTTAAACTCTTCTGAGTTAGCTGAGTTATAGAGGGAATAATGATCCTTCTCAAGACCCATTCTTGTCACCTCTCATGGTTTCTAGACTTATAACAGACTCAAATCTCAGCAAGTACCAGAAGAATAAGAACAATGTATAAGCTAGCTGAAGCCCCATGCACATGATAATAATTTTAAAATTTTGCCAATGGTTACTGGTACAAACCTGAATAATATGTGTGGGAATGAATTCTAAAGATAATAGACTATGGCAGAAGATGTTAGGATATTGGATTGGGTTGAATTTATTGGTATAGTATATACTCCAGATATTCTGGATTCTATGGCATAGCTTGAGTGGCAGGGAATAGCTCTCATAAATTTCTTGAAGACAGCAGTGGCCTATACCAAATAAAGTCATAATGTAAGAAATACCTTGGTATGTTCAGTCTAGAAGAAAGTGTGTAATACTTTAGGATGGAATCTAAAGGATTAGAGAGATACAACATTGTAGAAATATTATTATGTACCTATTCAGTTGTAACTCACTGAGATACCCTAGGAGATTCAGGGATGTTATCATCCTTACTAGAGTTTTAAAAAAACACATTTGCAATGGAAGCATCAGAATCCATGTAAGGCTTTCTAGTGGATGATATCTTTAACCCAGAAATAAGAATGGGAGGTGCTGCTATAAAACTCATTGAATCCAGTGAGGTTGATGCCATTTCAGAATGGTGGGGTCTATTTGGTATAATTTAACACACAGAGACAAGGTGGACATGGTTACTGTAATGGATATCACAGCTAAAGCAACAATGGTTTGTCTCGTGAGATTATTAGTTCTGTTTCCAGGACTGAAATATATGGATACTCTTGTAAAGTTTTACTTAAATTCTAAAAGTGAGGAACTTAAAGTTTTGCGAACAGAAATCTGGCTTTAATCATCACAAGAGAACCAAGTCTCCCCAGTCAACCTCAAGACTTGATGCATCTTCAAGCTTACTGATTTAGAGCCAGTTGAATGGAAGGCTGAATTCTCTTAAAGAAATCTGATACAATGCCAAAATTTTGCACTGTATATTTTCTTCTTAGTTTTCTCCAATAAGACCTTACTTGAGATCACTTACCAAAGCGGTAAATAGAAGAAAAAAAAAAATACTCAGCTGTTGGGGGGATTACTAGACACCGTCTTTTAACTGACACTAATTCCTAGGAACTCAAACAGTCAGAGTAGGGGTTTATGAAAGCCAGGTGATTAATGGGATTTGCCTTTGATCCATCTGACAATGGGTCTCTTGGGTTCCTAATCCACTGTGTGGTTATTTTAATAGTCTTGGAAATTATAGTTGGAAGAGACATAACCAGCAACTGGCAGAATCCCCATGTTGTTCTCCTGACCCACAAAGTGAGGACTATTGTAGTATAGTCTTGCCTGTAGAATTGCTACTGTGTGCCAAAATAGTAAGTCAGAATCAACACTGTCTTCCTGGGAGGACTGCAGAGATACCAACCACATCCTCATTCGATTACTCTATGCAGCATATGTGGAAGAGAGACAGCTCTCAAAGAATGACAATAGATTACTATAAATTTAATCAAGTGGCAACTTTAATTGTAGATGATGTTCTGGATGAGGTTCTTTGCTAGAAATAATACATATAGTCCCAATGATCAGGCATGCAGCTAGTAGTCTATTGAGTGTTTTTTCCTTGATGACTACTAGTATCTACTACTAGACAAGCACAGAAATACTTATTCACTCTCCTACTTCAGAGATATATGAAATGTACACTCCTATATTATAATCTAGTGCAGAGATACTTTTATCATCCTGCATTACACAAGATATTATGCTAGTCCGTCACACTGGTGATAGCATGCTGATTGAATGTGGTGAGAAGGAAGTAGAAATATCCTGGCAAGCCTGGGTGCGGTGGCTCATGCCTGTAATCCCAGCAATTTGGGAGGCCAAGGCAAGTGGATCACAAGGTCAAGAGATCGAGACCATCCTGGTCAACATGGTGAAACCCCGTCTCTACTAAAAACACAAAAAATTAGCTGGGCACAGTGGTGCGTGCCTCTAATCCCAGCTACTCGGAGGCTGAGGCAGGAGAATTGCCTGAACCCAGGAGGCGGAGGTTGCAGTGAGCCCAGATTGCGCCATTGTACTCCAGCCTGGGTAACGAGAGCAAAACTCCATCTCAAAAAAAAAAAAAAAAAAGAAAAGAAATATCCTGGCAAAATACATGCATACCAGAGAGGAGGAAATAAATCCAACAAAATTTCAGCAATCTGCTACTTCAGTGAAATTCCTGAAACTTGAGAGTTCTGAAAAAGGTGAGATCTATCCTCAAAAATTAAGAGCTAAATCTTGCATCTGATATCTTCTACCACTAAGAAAGGGACATAATAGCTACAAAGCCTGTTTGAACCCTGGAGGCAAGATGTACTTGTAATCTTGTAATTTACCAAGACCTCTGTTAGGCTTCCAGTTTAGAATGTTTGAGTGGGCACAGAGTGAAATATATCCCTGTAATGTGTACAGGGTACTGTGCAAGCCGCTTTTTCACTTATACCATATGACCCAGCAGATGGAATAGTGCTTGCAGAACATGTAGCAGACAGGGATTATACCCCATTCTCTTTGACCAGTTGGGTAAATGCCCTTTGATTTCTTCACTGTATTTTCACCGAACTTTTCAGAGGGGAAAAGAAAAGTATGTCTTCAATCTGCCCTGTTTAAGAACAACACCCTATCATTTTACAAGGGAATTGATCTTACAGTTATTCAGGACTGAGGTAAGTACCAAAATGCACTTCTCTATATGTACTTCTACAATTCTTATAACCCTCTAAAATCTAATTCAAAGTCAATTATTGAATTAACCAGTGCCAGTTCTATGACTGCATGTGTGATAGATTCAATACTTATACCTTTTCTAAATGGAACTGTGCTAGTTCAACTCTAATTTGGAGAACTTGAAAACTAGAAATTTGGCCTCAGAAGACCTGAATATGAGGTCTGGTGTTTCCTTACTATAGGACTCTGGACAAAATCACTTGAACTCTTTGTCAACCTCAGGTTTATCTAATTTAAAGATCAGGTGATAATACTGTTTTACAAAGCCAATATGAGAATTAATACAAAATAATGCATGTGAAACTTTCTGTATAGACCAGTCACTCAGCAAGTAGAATTATAAATAGAAAATGGCCAACGTCATCTGGTAGTGCAAGTAAAAGCTCTCTTCATTAGGGTAGCTCTACCTCCCAGGAACCATCTAATAGAGAATTCTCATTGTCATGTGCAAAGCTCTGTATAAGTACAGTTAGCCCTTTGGATGGGAACATCAGCAGCAACAAGAGATCCACCAGTTATCCCCCAGTGGTGCACAACATGAAATGTAACAAAGGGTTTAACCCTTCTTGGCTTACAGTTAACTTACAGCTAAGAATAGTGTATAAGGAAAAGAAAGATTATTAGAAACCAAGATTTATAGGTCAGTAGGCTGCCAGCTAAAAGAAATCTTAATATTGAAAAATTAAGGTATTATATATCTACAAAGAATGCTCTCAGTTCTGATACTATGCATAGGCAGCCCCAAAATCACTGCCAACTTTGATATTACAGAAGAAGTTGTGAAAAAAAAGCTTGTCAATATATTTTTAGAAAATCTAAATTTTTTAAATATGAAAAATGAAATAGGACTAGTCCATTAAAATATATTGTTAGAAAAAACAGCTGCTGACAATTTGATAAATTATTCATCCAAGAGCCTCAGTAATGTAAAATAATTTATCCCACACATGTTGACAAAGGAAGAACTATCTGCCAGAAATGATGAAACAGAATGATTTTAGGATCCTTCTAAAATGATTAGAAAATCCATTTGTCTTCTAAGTCCCTGTTTTCTCTTAATTTAAACTAAAAGTATTGGACATTTTTGACAAAAATTTGATGCAATGTTTAAAAAATACTTACGGTACACAAAAACGCTATTTTAGCAGCATAGCAGGATTAACATATACTACGGTGGTCTTCTATAACAGAAATGGAAAATTCGGGAAAACAAAACAGCAGAATGTGACTATGATATTGCCTTAGCTAACACTATTGTTGAAGGAAAAAGAGACTTGATGGACACAGAGAGGCACAACCCAGATCCCACTGCAGGGAAGGACTCCTTGTCAGCACCTTCAGGGAATTCTTTGTAGCAGGAGCAACTGGGCCCAGACCACAGTGGGCACATGACGGCTCACGTCCAGTGATTGACTGATAGAAGAGATATACAATGGTATTGCCGTTTCAATGCAATATGGGCAACTCCTACTAGCCATTCTGGCTTCAGAGTTTTGTGCAGGTTTAGCTGTCATAGGGAACACAGCTCAACAGTTTCTAGGTCCCATCTCACTTCCTCCCTGATATGATTTGTATCTGTGTCTGAATCCAAACCTCACGTCCAGTTGTAATCCCCTGTGTTGGAGGAGGGATCTGGTGAAAGGTGATTAGGTCATCGGCACAGACTTCCCCCTTGCTAGTCTCACGATAGGGGAGTGAGTTCTCACTAAATCTGGTTGTTTCTAAGTCTGTAGCACCTCCCCATTCCCTCTCTTTCTTCCTGCTCTGGCCACATAAGATGTGTCAGCTTTCCCTTCACCTTCAGCACATGATTTAAGGTTCTCTGAGGCCTCCCCAGTCATGCTACCTGTACAGCCTGTGGAACCATGAGCCAATTAAACCTCTTTCCTCATAAATTACAGTGTCAGGCATTTCTTTATAGCCATGCAAGAATGGACTAATACACTTCCCTTATTTTCCAAGGGTACTCTGATCAACTTTCAGCAAACTAAACTTCATCTCATAATCCACTTTGCAAACAATTTTCAATAAAGAGCAAATAGCAGAAGTATCAACTTTTTCACCATTTCCTCATTCATTTTTCAATTCCACAAGCTCTAATTTAGTGCCAACTATAAAGCAAATTAAATTGTGAGGGTTTGCAGGCAAGGAAAAGCATTTCTACACCAAAGGACTTCACAATCTAACGATGAAGATTATAAATTGCAATGAAAACTGTAAATTGCAATAAAAGAGAAGTGCCATAAAAGATATGAAAAGCCCTCTACAGAATAGCAGAGAAGAAATGGACTTCCTTGCCCGAGAGACAGGCAAAACAACAACAACAGAATACTGGATTTGAGTTGACTCCAGTTAGATAAGGAGGCATATTTGGTTGAACTTAGGAAATGGTGCCCATCCTTATTTAGAGTCCAAGACAATACTAGGGCATCTGTTAAGAAGGTGTAACTCACTCCAGTGCATTTGAATGATGCACTGTATAAACAGTCTCCCTTACTTCCAGTGGCAGAACTATCATTTTGATATCAGAAGTTCCAATAGGTTTTGAGTTGCTGAAGGTGGTAATCAGTAGTTAAATAAAGTATCACTATGTATAACTAAACATTTACACCTTTGCCAAAAAGGAACTGAATTTGGCTCCTGAAGTCTTTATGAAGTCCTTTCATGGCCAGTATATAGGGGCATAATTTTGCCTTTATGTGTTTTAATTGGCTTGGATTTTTTGTATGTTTTTATTAGAAAACTATAGGGCAAGCAACCTTTTGAAATTTATTTAAGGACATCTACCATGTAAAAATTGACTACCAAATCCATTTGCAGAAAATGGAGCCCACAGCCTAGTGGAAGGTATGAGACCTACATTTCAAATTCTTCTTCCCAAGAAATATGAAAAATGTGATGGTGCAAACCAGGAAGACCCTAAGTAACATAAGGGAGCAAGGATGGGGACCCCTCTAGATGCAAACACCCAGACGTGTTGCCTATCTTCTAGAAAACAGAGGCTGAACACCCAAGGTGAAGGTCAATAGATGGAGTTTAATTAAAGGAGCCTGGCAATTAGGGGATGCAATCATTCTCATTGAGAAACTACACAGGCTAGGAGGATAGCTAGACAAGTGAACCATAACTGAGGGATAATGCAAGACCACACCAGCTCCAGCTGATGAAAAAAGCAGTTTCCAACAACTGAGCCAAAGCCAGAGCATCACAGGAGGGGATGGACCATACCCTAGAGTGATCTTCATTTGGGCATGGAAGTCAGAATAAACTCTCAGGCACCCAAACACCATGTTCCTCCTTGGGATGCAACCTAATGTGGAGGAGGGTGTCCATGTGGAAATACTGAACTTGCCGAGTAAATATAAAATTTAATCATAGCCCCAAAGTGGGAACCATCCAAAGCCCACTTGTAAATAGACAAATGAACTGTACTATACCTAAACACTGAAATACTATTGGTAAAAAAAAAAATAGCAAACTACTACAGCACAGATGAGTCTCAAAATTATGAAAAGAAAGAAGCCTAACACAAAAGATCACATAGTGTCTAATCCATTTATATGAAATGTCCACTGAAAGAGCAGATTGGTAGTCACCAAAGCTGGCAGTGGGAACTGGGCTTGACTGCAAATGGGTTGTAGAGTCTTAAGAGGATGATGAGAATGTTATAAAATTGTCATGATGGCTGCACAACTCTGAAAATATACTAAAATTCACTAAATAATTGCATACTTTTAAATGGTACACTTTTAAATTTATATTATGATATATGAATTATGCCTCAAGAAAACTGTTAAAAATAAAAGACATTTGACATTTTTTCTTTAATTCCATGTACTAGGTTACAAATGATTTCTGTGACTTACTAGTCCTCAAAACCACAAGAGGAAAAACTTATTTCTTCTAAGGAATGATGTGACATAGCCATGGCCTAGGAAATTTGACAAGAAAAATAGCATGAATTACAAATTAAATGTGAAAAGTCCTTTTACCTTAAAATTGGGCATGTAATTTATAGACAGCTAATTCTCAATTAGCAGAAAAGACATTCTTTACATGGTCTTACCATAAAAATGGTCAAGCTGTCTTCCCAGATTAGTTCCTGGACAGAGACCATTATTTGTCCATTAATCTCAGCTGCCATTTCTATTAGCATCTCATTTAAGACCTATTAGTACAAAGAATCTGGCCTCTCATAAGAAGGTTTTAAAAGAAAATATTAAACCTGAAGTATTAATTCATTCCAGTAATAATTATTCAGGACTGCTTATGTTCCCAAAGTTACAAATCCAATTATAGTTTGAAAAGAGGATATTCTTATATATTTAGTCATCAGATGCCTTGTTACTAGACTGAGAAATATCGTAACAAGCATGATGATTGAGGATACATTTTATCACTTCAGAAAAGAAGGATTTATACTAGTAGACCCCAACTTTTTGGCACCAGGAACCAGTTTCATGGAAGACAGTTTTTCCATGGATCAGCCAGGGGGTTGGAGAGAGTAGTTTCAGGATGATTCAAGCACATTACACTTATTAGATTCTCAAAAGGAGTTTGCAACCCTATGCAAGATCCCTATGCATGCACAGTTCACAATTGGGTTTGAGCTTCTTTGAGCATCTAATGTCATTGCTGATCTGACAGTAGAGCTCAGGCAGTAATGCTCTACTCTGAAGTAGAGTTCAGGCAGTAATGCTCATTCACCCACCGTGGCTCGTCTCCTGCTGTGAGTCCAGCAGACCAATATCATGGTTTATATTACTTATAATCTGTTTTGTCTGATACATTCTCTCTTCCTCTCTCATAAATCACATTCAACATACTAACATTGCTATATCAATTAGCTCAAAAGTATTTACTGGACTGCTACTACATGTGAGTGCTGTCATTTAATGCTGAAGACTTAATATGACAGTATCTCTGACTACAAGGAGTGTTCAGTTTAATAATTTTGTTTTTAACCCCAAATTATTTTATGATAATGCATATGTAATAGATCAATTTGAAATGCATTTTCATTAGAAAGTGATATGGTTTGGCTGTGTCCCCATCCAAATCTCATCTTGAATTGTAGTTTCCATAATCCCCATGCTGTAATGGGAGGGACCTGGTGGGAGGTAATTGAATCATGGGGATGGTTATCTTCATGCTGTTCTCAAGATAGTGAGTGGTTCTCAGGCGATCTGAAGGTTTTATAAAGGATTTTTCCCCATTTACTCAGCACTTCTTTTTCCTACCACTTTGTGATGAAGGATGTGTTTGCTTCCCCTTCTGCCATGATTGGAAGTTTCCTGAGGCCTTCCCAGTCCTGTGGAGCTGTGAATCAATTCAACCTCTTTCCTTTGTAAATTACACAGTCTTGGTTAATTCTTCATAGCAGCATGAGGAGGGACTGATACGGAAAGTGAAAAATAACTTTCTGTGTTAAAAGACTTTTTAAAATTTTTAAGTTTCATATGTATGAACATTATTGATTATATATGAATATATATAAAATTAATCTCCATGGCTATTTTTTCTAAGAAATTATTTAGGCTTTATTTTGTGTAGATTTCATCATTAATAATATATATCTAACATCATATCGTATTCTTCGTTTTGTGAGCGGATTGTAGAACTCTTTTTTTGCACAAAGCATTAGGATTTAGCTGTATTTTGAAGGTGAAGAAACTGAGGCTGTAAGAGTTAGAGTCTTCCTGCCCTCATCTACTGACCGTCATGCTCTTTTCACTATACATACATTTTTCTCTGCCCTCCTCACTCGCAGTTGATGACATGGAAAATTTAAGCAATCTTTTAAGCAACGAGGAAAGAATGTCAACAAATTCCGCTACCATATCTTCACACTTTCCAGCACCTGTCCTCATAAACTCACCAACCTTTCTGTGATCAGTGACACACTATCCATGCTTCAACCTAAAGAAAATCTCTTAATGCATGCACTTGATTCCACCTCTTCTTGCCATCCCAAGGACATTGTTTCAGAAATTGTTCAGTCAATTTCCCATACAGTCCATATTTCCCTCTCTACTACATCATTCCCATTAATATACAAACCTGCTACCACTTCTCCCATTGTTTAAAAAGAAATCCCATCTTGACTTCTAAATATTGCTCCATATCTCTGCTTCCTACTACAGCAAAATGGTATGTATACTGAATGTGACGTATATCATCCCTAAAATGTTATGTATACTGAATTCTTTACTTTCTCCACTCCATTTTCTTCTTAAAAATCCCAAAAAGCCTTTTGTTCCCACCACTTCACCAAAAGATCAAGTTATCAATGACTATATATAGTGGAATCCATTAATCAATTCTTGGTTCAAAACCTGAGTTTTTTTATGTTGTACACAACTGATAAACAGTTCTTCTTTAAAGCAATTTATTCACTAAGACATCAAGGATTCTGTTAGCTTTTCTCCAACCTCACTGATTGTTCCATGTCTCTTTTACTCCTGTTCCCCTTCATGCCTCAAGGGAGTGTTTCAGGCTCACTCTTTAGGTCACTCTTGGTGATTCTGCTTTTTGTTTGTTGTTGTTCCAGCCAGAATGTAGGAGTTACAGAGGCATGATCATAGCTGACTATAACCTTGAACTCTTGGGCTCAAGCAATACTCCCTCCTCAGCCTCCCAAGTAGCTGGACTACAGGCCCTTGCCACCATACCTGGCTAATATTTCAAATATGTTGTAAAGACAGGGTCCTGCTATGTTGCCCAGGCTGATCTCAAACTCCTGGCCTCAGGCGGTCCACTTGCTTTGGCCTCCCAAAGTGCTGGGATTATAGCCATAAGCCATGGCACCTGGTCCACATTCTATTTTGTGAAGCTGGAAAAGGAAAACTGCAAATTACAATTATCTTTTGTCCGCTCGTCTCATTTACATTCTGCCATTTGGAGGTGCAATAGGTAAATTGAAAGATTGGGGGAGGGAGAAGAAATTTGAATCACAATGGCTCATCACACTGGAAGACACAGCTAATTCCAGTAGTGGAAGTTTTCTAAACGTTCCTTGGGGAGGTTGTAGGGCTTGTACCCTGCATTACCAGAATCAGTCTTCTTATGCCCTCTCAGAAACACCAGGAACATGGTGTCACCTCCTCAGAGGTCTGAGCCCTAGCCCATGGACTTCTCTTCCAAGCCTTTAAATTTTATTAATCCCAAACACTATTTTATTTCCCCAGCTAAGGTGTGAGAACTTCTTCCTGAAGTTATTACATATGTGGTTCCTTATTAGTGCCTTGTTGTCTTCTTGTTGCTCCAATACCTAACATCCTTTGATATTGCATCCTCCAGTTAAAATAATTGTATGGTTTCTGCTTCCTGGTTGGACACTGACCATCCCAGTGATCTGCTCTAACAATACGGTTTGAAATATCACCTTATGCTGACTCCCAGATCTTTCTTCTAAACTCGACTTGTATCAGGTTGAATGATGCTAAATTGCTAATTTTATAGTTATACACAATTAAATATCAGCAACTGCATGTGTTTTAACACCAATATAAAACTAATTGACATCTCAGATTTAAAATGTCCGAAACAAAACCCTCCATCAACTTTTCTGGCTCTCCCCATTCAGTTTGATGGCATCAGCACACCTTCCAGTCGCTCAGGCAAAGTTGTGGAATTGTCCCTACCTCTTCTCTGCCTACACCCCACGTTCAAACTATAAGCAAGTACTGTTGGCTCTACTTTCAAAATACATGCAAAATTTGGTCATTTATTCCTACTCCCAACACCAACCTGAACTGAATCTCTATCAACTCTCACATGGTTTATTGTGATACATCCTAACTAGCTTCCTACTTCCCCTTACAGTAATTCTCATCAAAATACCCATAATAATCCCTTTAAGTCATTCAATCAGATGACGTCACTCCTCCGCCAAAAACCCTACAGTTGTTTCCCACTTTGGCCAGGATAAAAACTCTGCCAACTGTGGTCTCCTAGGTATGACTTGAACATGCCAGGCAAACTCCTGCCTTGTAGTCATTAAGTTGAAATTGACAGAATGTTCTTCCCTGAGATGTCTGCTGGAGTAGCCTTCACACTTATTTCAAGACTTTGTGAAATGCCATGGTTATGGACTGAATTATTGCCCTCCAAATTCATATTTTGAAATGCTAATCCCCAGCACCTCAGAATGTGAATGTGTTTTGAAATATGAGTCTTTACAGAGGTAACTAAGTTAAAGTAAGGTCATTGTGGTAGGTCCCAATCCAATGTGGCTGATGTCCTTATAAAATGGGGGAATTTTGAGACAGCCACGCACGTGGGGAGAAGACTGTGAATATAAAGATGGCCATTTATAGACCAAGGAAAGAGGCCTGGAACAGCTCCTTCCCTCATAGCCCTCAGAAGGAACCAACCCTGCCAACACTTCGATTTAGGAACTCTAGCCTCCAGAACTCTGAGACAATACATTTTTGTTGATTAAGCATCTAGTTTGTGGTACTTCGTTGTAGCAGCCCTGGCAGACTAACATATCCCCTCACAAGAGTAGATGGACATTAGGCACTGGATAAAGCCCATACTTCATCTGGTCTTAAAGAGCTGGGGACATTCGGAAGAAATTTTCTGTGAAGAAACAGGGGGAAATGCCCATCTGCATACCAAGTTGAGAGGCCTCAAAATAAACTAATCTTACCTACACCTTAACCTTGGACTTCTCAATTCCAGAACTGTGAGAATACACATTTCTGTCGCTTAAGCCATCCAGTCTGTGGCAGCCCTAGAAGACTAATAAATTCACTTTTTCAATGAGGCAACACTAACCATTCTAGTTAAAACAGCAGGCAACCAAACCTTGGCAACCCATGCCCATCTACCTTGGCTGTTTTCATATTTCTATTTGCAGAGAATGTCTTCAAACTGATCATATATTTATTTTACTTAAGTAATGCTAGATTGCAGTATAAATAAAGCCAAAAGCACTTAAGAACCAAACATAATACAATTTTATCTGTCACACATGAAATAGTCAAAGCTGTGTTTCTGGTCAGAGGGCAGCTTTTCTTTATATGGTGATTCAGTGCATGGCCCCTTCCATTCTATAGCTCCGTCATTCCCTGCGACCTTGTGATGCATGAAGTCAGAAGACAAATGAAGGTGAACATGCAGGGTCATGTCAGCCTTGGCCAAAAAATGGCACTCTCCACTTCGAGTTGCACTAGCAAGAACACAGTCACAGAGCACATCTAATTGCAAGATGACCTGGGAAATATAGTCTAGCTGTGTTTAGAAAAATAAAAATAGAATAGATAAACATCTCTTCCACGATAGCTTCCTGATTTCTCATGTTTATTGTTCGATCATTGTCTCCCTCATTAAAATGCAAATAAGAGCAAGAGATCTTGCAGACTTTCTTTTCTGGTGTATTCCATGAAACTGAGCTAGTGCCAAGTACAGGGTAGTCACTCAAAAATATTGTACTAATAAATTAATGAATACCACATGTTGTATGGGACAGAAAAGAAGGGGGAAGGATCATCCACACATTTGGAGAATTTGCTTCCTGTGGGGGAGCATAAAACATTCCTGTAAGTATAGAGTTAAATGGGAAAAAAACGTAAGTTGAAAGGTAGGTACAGGACACGCTGTGTATATAAGCAATAAGAGAACTCATTGCCAGGGGTGGAAACACCTTTGCTTCAGATAAGAATGGGGGTATTTTATTTAAATCAGCTAAAAATTATAAATGCCATTCTGTAGTTTATAATTGCTTAGAGGAACTTCAGAGCTTTATGAGGTATTTCATAAGTTCTTAAAATAATGAACTATTTCTATTAAAAAATTACTAAAACCTATCATTTTTGAGCAATTGTTATGCAAGGAACAGTGTTAAATGGTTTATACATATTACATAATTTAATCCTCAAACAATCTTATTGAGTTAGTATGTTTGTTTTTTTTTTAACTAGGAACTTGACAAAAATAGGACTTTTAATTTAAAATATTTTATAATTTTCTCCAGGGGAATATCTAAAGAATTTATTACTAGCTAATTCACTGTTCTTGTTGCTATTATAAATATTTTGTGCTTTAAGCTTTAGGTACGTTTTTAACTTGGCTATATAACTAAAGAACATATAAATATATACATACATATAATATTGCAACCAGAAACACTTTAAGCCAGTTCATGTATTAATTTGGCAATATATTCTCTAAGACATTTTATTCACATGATCATAATATCTGCAACAAAATTTTTCTCTTTCTAGCAAATCCTTACATTTCATTCCAGGTTCTTTCTATTCCATTTCAGATATCTAATGAGGAAGAATAGCTATTAAAATGTTTAATACAAGTGGAACTAGCTGGCATCTTTAATCACTTATGGATAAAAATACCTTTTTAAGATTTTTAGGGTTTTGGAAGATAGTCTTTATTATGTTAATTTTTTTCACTTTCTCATTTTTTAAAGTGGTTTTTATTGTTTTTACTATGAAATTAATGTTGAATTTTATCCATTGTTATTACTATAACTATGAAAATGATTTTTTATTTTCCTCTTCATATGTCAACACTGCAGGTTGAATTCAAGACATTAATTCACATCTACCTTACTAAGAGAATGTTGATTGTGTTTGAGTATAGATAGGTCATGAGCTGGACTGCTCCTCAATTTCAAGGGTGAATTTTGATGAGTCTGCATTAACCATAGTAATTCTATTATCTCTCTCAGTGATTGGTTTAAATATAAATGAATGACATGACCTGGCCAGTGAGACATAAAATGTATTCTTGCTAGGGGATTCCAGAAAAAGGACATGGAAAGAGCTCATCTACATAACTGTCCAGGGAACCATCACACATTGAATACTGCAAGAAGTAAAAATATATTGAACCTAGGTCCCTGATAACACAGTTGTGTTCCTAAGTTAGCCCTAAACTCATCCAACATCTTGGCTTCTTGTTTTGTAAAATAATACATGCTGTTTTTTTGTTATTGTTGTTATTCTCCATCTTACTTGAAGTCAAAAGCATTCTAACATGCAGTGAATTACCCATGTAGGTTTTCCAGTGTTAGACCAACCATTCCTGCATCACAAATCACAGCCTACCTAATCCTGATGTTATTTATTTTATGTCACCCAGCATTTGGGGTAGCTGGATTTTATTTAAACATGTGCATCTACATGCAGTAGTGAGACTGCTTTATAATTTGCCTTTTTATATTGTCAATGTACAAAGTAATAGCAGCATAAAATGAGATGGGAAAATCTCTTTATTCTTCTGAAGAGCTTGTATCAACTTTGAATTACTTATTCCTTGGACATCCGCTGTAACTTGGCTAACAATCTGAACTGAGTAGGTATTTTGTCGGTTTAGTTGTGTTAGTTATATTGTGTGCCTTTTGTGGGAGGAGGGACAAGTGATTTATTAACCACTAATCTGATTTCTTAAAAATCATAGGGTGTTAGATTGGCTTTATTTTTTGAATCATTTGTGGCAACATGCATAAATGCACATTTTATCAGAAAATTATCTATTAATTCCAAATTCCAAATATGTTGTCACAGATGTCTTCTGTATATACCCACAATATTGAAACATGGAAACATTACTTCTTGTCATGACCTGTACATTACTAATATTCTTCTTTCTTTCTCCTAGATCAATCTTCTCAGACAATGGGAAGTTTATCCATATTTTTTATTGCTGATCCTATCCTCTCTATTGTTCCTTTGTTTCTAATTCGTTAATTTTCACTTTTATTATTTATTTCATAGTTCATATTATTTTTTACTTTTTGTTTAGATTATTAACCTTTAATCTTCTTTCCTAATACATAGATTAAAGGTCATACTTCTCTGCCTGTATAGCACTTAGACTGTATGACACTTAATTTTATATGTGCTGTATACATTTTTATTCATTTTGACTTACTCTTCAACTTATATTAAAACATCTACTTTTGTCAATGAATTATTCAAAAATTTGGCTTGTTGTTGGTGTTGTCATTAATATTGGACTGAGTCAACAAATTACAGTGAGGATTTGGATTATGATTTCTAACCACCAGACTGCACATTCTCTCTAAAATATCATGGCTTTACCATAATGTCTTCATCTATAGAATATGGGCTTTCTATTCATTTAATTGAAAGAAAATTTACAAATTTTTTATGTAATTGATCATTCATTTCTATACATATGTTGTAAGAGATAGTATTATGATAAGTCAACCACTATGTGGCAGAAACCAGAATTTTCTTCTAAATGATATTATACATATATTTTTCTATAGCTAGCAATGCACTTTTCCAGATGGTCAAAAATTGCTGCATTGTTTGATGTTATTGTCTAAAAATAAATGGCATAGATTCAGTGGCAATCTAGTAGTAAACTAAGGACAGTTTTTCTTTTTTTAAAATTATACTTTAAGTTCAGGTATACATGTGCAGAATGTGCAGGTTTGTTACATAGGTATACATGTGCCATGGTGGTTTGCTGCATCGATCAACCCCGCATCTCCATTAGGTATTTCTCCTAGTGCTGTTCCTCCCATAGCTCATCATCCCCCAATAGGCCCCAGTATGTGATGTTCCCCTTCCTGTATCCATGTGTTCTCATTCTTCAATTCCCACTTATGAGTGAGAACATGTGGTGTTTGGTTTTCTGTTCCTGTGTTAGCTTGCTGAGAATGATGGTTTCCAGCTTCATCCATGTCCCTCTAAAGGACACGAACGAATCCTTTTTTATGCCTTCCCAGTATTCCATGATGTATATGTGATACACTTTCTATATCCAGTCTATCTTTGATAAGCATTACGTTGGTTCCAAGTATTTTCCATTGTTAATAGTGCTGCAATAAACATATATGTGCATGTGTCTTTATAGTAGAATATTTTATAATCTTTTTGGTATATACCCAGTAATAGGATTGCTGGGTCAAATGGTATTTCTATTTCTAGATCCTTGAGGAATCGCCACACTGTCTTCCACAATGGTTGAACTAATTTACACTCCACCACAGTGTAAAAGTGGTCCTATTTCTCCCCACCCTCTTCAGTATCTATTGTTTCCTGACTTTTTAGTGATCATCATTCTTACTGACATAAGATGGTATCTCATTGTGGTTTTGATTTGTGTTCCTCTAATGACCAGTGATGATAAGATTTTTTTCATATGTTTTTTGGCCATATAAATATCTTCTTATGACAAGGGTCCGTTCATATTCTTCACCCACTATTTGATGGGGTTGTTTCTTGTAAATTTGTTTAAGTTCCTTGTAGATTCTGAAGATTAGCCCTTTGTCAGATGGATAGATTTCAAAAATTTTTTCCCATTCTGTAACTTGTCTGTTCACTCTGATAATAGTTTCTTTTGCTGTGCAAAAGCTCTTGTGTTAAATTATATCCCATTTATCAATTTTGGCTTTTGTTGCCATTGCTTTTGGTGTTCTAGTCATTAAGTCTTTGCCCATGCCTATGTCCTAAATGGTATTGCCTAGGGTTTCTAGGGTTTTTATGGTTTTAGGTCTTACATTTAAGTCTTTAATCCATCTTGAGTTAAATTTTGTATAAGGTGTAAGAAAGGGGTCCAGTTTCAATTTTCTGCATATGGCTAGAAAGTTTTCCTAACACCATTTATTAAGTGGGGAATCCTTACCCCATTGCTTGTTTTTGTCAGATTTGTCAAAGATCATATGGTTGTAGATGTGTGGCATTATTTTTGAGGCTTCTGTTCTGTTTCGTTGGTCTATAGATCTGTTTTGGTACCAGTAACATGTTGTTTTGGTAACTGTAGCCTTGTAGTATAGTTTGAAATCAGGTAGCATGATGCCTCCAGCTTTGTTATTTTTGCTTAGGATTGTCTTGGCTATACAGGTTCGTTTTTGGTTCCATATGAAATTTAAAGTAGTTTTTCTCTAAATTGTGAAGAAAGTTAATGATAGCTTGAAGGGGATAGAACTGAATCTATAAATTACTTGGGGCCGTATGGCCATTTCATGATATTGATTCTTCCTACCCATGAACATGGAACACTTTTCCATTTGTTTGTGTCCTTTCTTATTTCCTTGAACCATGGTTTATAGTTCTGCTTGAAGAGGTCCTTCATATCCCTTGTAAGTTGTGTTCCTGGATATTTTATTCTCTTTTTCCCAATTGTGAATAGAATTTCACTCATGATTTGGCTCTATTATTGGTGTAAAGGAATGCTTGTGGTTTTTGCACATTGATTTTGTGTACTGAGATTTTGCTGAAGTTGCTTATCAGCTTAAGGAGATTTTGGGCTGAGATGTTGGGGTTTTCTAAATATACAATCAAATTTGATGTCCTCTCTTCCTATTTGAATACCATTTATTTCTTTCTCTTGCTTGATTTTTCTGGCAAGAACTTCCAATACTCTGTTGAATAGGAGTGGTGAGAGAGAGGGCATCCTTGTTTCATGCCAGTTTTCAAAGGGAATGCTTCTAGCTTTAGCCCATTCAGTATGATATATGCTGTGGGTCTGTTATAAATAGCTCTTATTATTTTGAGATACATTCCATCAATACCTAGCTTATTAAGAGATTTTAGCATAAAGGGCTGTTGAATTTTGTTGAAGGCCTTTTCTGCATCTATTCAGATGTGGGTTTTGTCATTGGTTTTGTTTATGTGATGGATTACATTTATTGATTTGTGCATGTTGAGGCCAACTTGATTGTGGTGGATAAGTTTTTTGATGTGCTGCTGGATTCAGTTTGCCAGTATTTTGTTGAGGATTTCTGCATTGATGTTCATCAGGGATATTGACCTAAAATTTTCTTTTTTGTTGTGTCTCTGATAGGTTTTGTTATCAGGTTGATGCTGGGTTCACAAAATGAGTTAGGGAGGAGTTCTTCTTTTTCTATTGTTTGGAATAGTTTCAGAAGGAATGGTATCAGCTCTTCTTTTTACCTCTGGTAGAATTTGGCTATGAATCCATCTGGTCATGGGCTCTTTTTGGTTGGTAAGCTATTAATTACTGCCACAATTTCAGAACTTGTTATTGATCTATTCAGGTATTTGACTTCTTTTTGATTTACTCTTGGGAGGGCGTATGTGGCTAGGAATTTATTGATTTCTAGATTTTGTAGTTTATTTGCATAGAGGTGTTTATAGTATTCTCTGATGGTAGTTTGTATTATTGTGGGATAAGTGGTGATATCCCCTTTATCATTTTGTACTGTGTCTATTTGATTCTTCTCTCTTTTCTTCTTTATTAGTCTGGCTAGCAGTCTATCTATTGCATTAATCTTTCCAAAAACATCTGCTCCTGGATTCATTGATTTTTGTGAAGGGGTTTTTGAGGATTTATGAACTTTCTGACAAAGAATCCAAAATAATTTCTTTAAGGAAGTTAAGTGGGCTACAAGAGAACACAAGTAATCCTCTAAGAAAAAAACAGGAATGCAAAACATGAACAAAATGAGAAGGTCAACAAAGAGGTTGAAACTACAATAAAGAACCAAATAGAAATTCTGGAAGTGAAGAATGCAATGATGGAATAGATCAATTCAAAAGAAAGCTTCAACATCAGACTCAATCAAGCAGAAAAAAAAAATCAGTAAATTTCAAGAAAGCCCATGAGATGTCATCAAGTGAACCAATATACATATTATGAAAGTCTCAGAAGGGGAAGAAAAAGAGAAAGAGTAGAAAGCATATTTAAAGCAATAGTGGATGAAAACTTCCTAAATCTAACAAGAAAAATGAACATCCAGAATTATGAGGCCCAAAGAACCCAAATAGGTTGAACTAAAAGAAGTCAACAGTAAGGCACATTATAATAAAATTATCAAAAGTCAAAGACAAAGAGAGAATTTTGAAAGCAGCAAAAGATAAACAACTTATCACACACAGAGGAAGCCTTATGAGATGATCAGCAGATTACTCAGCTGAAATCTTACTGTCTAGGAAAGAGTGAGACTTTAAATTCAAAATGTTAAAGAAAAAAACTGCCAATCAAGAATATTATCCCTGTACTTTAAAAATAAAGGTGAGATAAAGATATTCCCAGACAAACAAAACTGAATCTTCACTAAACCTCCTTTAGAAGTGCTAATGGGAGCCATTCAAGTTGAAACTAAGGACTGCTAAACAGAAACACAAAAGCATATGAAACTATATCTGTACTCCTGCATTCACTGTAGCATTATTCATAATATCCAAGATATGGAAAAAACCTAAATCACTGTCAATAAATGAATGAATAAAGAAAATGTGGTATACACAATCACATGTACTATTACTACTAATAAATATTATGTTGTAATTACATAACACATAATTATATTTTCTAAATATAGCACAGATATAGAATATATTACAAAATATATAATTGTTATGTATATAATATACAAATAATAATATATTAATACATTATATTATTCAGACCTTAAATAGAAGAAAATCCTGCCATTTGTGACAACATGGATAAAGTGAAGCACATTATGCTACATCAAATAAACCAGACACAGATGAATAAATACTTTATAATATTATTTATATGATGAATCTAAAATACTCAAATTCATAGAAGCAGAGAGCGGAATGGAGGCTGCTAGGGCTGCAGTGAGGAGATAGAAATGGAGAGATATTAGTCAAAGCACACAAAGTTTCAGTTACACAAGATGAATACATTCAAGGAATTTACTGTACATCATAGAACCTATGGTTAAAAATAGTTTATTTTATACCTAAAATATTACCTAGAGGGTTGATTTAATGTTAAGTGACATTATTACAAAAATACAATAAATAACTGGGAAAGGAGAAACTTTTCATAGCTGGTGGGTAGATTTATGGCATGGATTATGGTGATGATTTCATAGGTGTATATTTACCTTCAATCTCATCATGTTGTATACTCACCGTGTTGTTTATGAATGTATGAAATATGTACAGCTTTTGTATATTAATCATACTGCAATAAATTTGTTTTTTTGAAAAAGAAGAGTAGTCCAGGTAAATGTGGGTAGGCCCAATGCCAACTTTGCAGGTCAAATGGAATGTACTTGGCCCACTAGCTTTTAGAAAGCATTCATAAAATTGATTTCAGATGAACATTCTTTTCCACAAGGAAATTAAAAACACATTCACAGACCATCTCATTTCCCTTCAGAATTTCTCTAAGCAGGCATTTTAAGAAGTTTACTTTTTCCACTTTATTTCTAGGAAATCTGAAGTTTAGTATCTGAGGTGCAATTGCTGACGAAAATCCAAGGTGACATTTAAAACACAGGTTGGTGTATAGTAAGTATCACTCTAATATTGAATTTTCTTTATGAAACAAGATATTCTTCAGGAATATCTACTGAAAGTGGCAGCATATTTCTGAAGCAAAAATTGAGCCCACTTTGGGTTTTATTCCTTCTTCAAATAAGATCAGATTTAGAATAAGGCTAGGAAAGTGTCGTTATCTTCTTCTACCTCAGTCTGTGCCATGTCTTTATGTAAACAGTTTTAAGTGACACTATTGGTGGCCACAGAGTCAGAATCTAAAACGTTGGGGATATACTTTTCCTCTTAAACATTTTCTTTTATTTTTACTGTAAGAATGATACATTCTGCAGTTACAAAGATGAGAATTGCATAGTCTTAGGGATACAGAAATAATGGCTAAAAGTCATATTCAATATAGCAAAGCCTCATTTATTTGACCTGTAATAATTTTTATTAAAATTCATGAATAGACAGTGATTAGCCTTGTGTTTCTTCTTTCCTATATTGCAGGAATAATTTTATTAACTTTATAGTGTAAAACATAGGTAGGGAAAATATTCAAACTCTATAGGTAAACATATTTCCCTCAAATCATTCTTATCTATTCATTTAAATGCATTCCTTTAGCAGTATGGTAGTCTGGATATAATTTAGTAGCTATATCTAGAAGCAAATATTGGAAATGCTTTGAAATATGTTACCCTTCAAATGTCTTATGACTATAAACTGACTATAAGTTTCTGAGCTTATATTGTATTAGTTGACATTGCTCAGTAGCTGTGACCCAATTTCTTAAAGAAATCACTATTGACTCATTTTTCATTGTAACTCAAGAACTCATTATGAGAGAAAAATAATTAATTATGGAAATGATGAAAGAAACGTGGGCCTTGACTCATTATTGTTCTTCAGCTTGTCTTACAATCTACTCTGTACAGAGTTCAGAATCAATATCTAATTAGATGTAGTCAAGTCAATGAAATAACAAAGACATAATTTCTGCCTTCCTACATCAGAATGACTCTAAATAAAAGTAAGAAAACAAGCCATCATCTTTCCCATTACTTTAATGATCTGCTCACTAAAAATCAATACATTACTAAAGACTTTATAATCATTTGTCTTTTAATTACCTCTAGAATGTGAAAATACTCTGAAAACAAGATCTAAAAGCTTTCCTCTACTTGTGAGTCTGTAAGTCTCATGCTACACTTTTCTATCAAGGATCTTTTGATTTTCACCAGAATCTCACATAAAGAACAATTTTAAAACATGAGCCATTTGCAGCCTTTGCAAAGAATTCTACAAACCACAGATCTGTTGGGATTTGGGGGCGATATTTTACGCTATGAAAAAATAGCAGAGCTTTTCACACTCCTATAGTATTTGGACACATTGCTCATGCCAGGTGGTGCAGAATAAATAAAGCAAGATTGTTGACAAGAGAAAGATTACTGTAACAAAAATTTTGCACTGGTACAGCTGCCATACCCCAGGGTGGTAGATTTAGACCAGTAATATTTACAATGTTCATATTTAAGTCAAAATTAATAATAATATTTTATATCATCAGACAGTCTTAGGAATTAGAGAAGAAACAGTTCATGGATGGCCTTATTGATCTGCTTAGCTAAAACGTTAAGAAGCCTTTTATAAGACAACAGACAGAAAAATCTGTTTCCTGCACCAAATGGTATTATATATGCCCGCTTCATGTTCTAATCATTCGTGTAATTACTTTACCTGTTTGAAAATTTTTTTAAATGTAACTCTACTCTTATTCTTTTTTTTTTTTTTTTTGAGACCGAGTTTCGCTCTTGTTACCCAGGCTGGAGTGCAATGGCACGATCTCAGCTCACCGCAACCTCCGCCTGCTAGGTTCAGGCAATTCTCCTGCTTCAGTCTCCTGAGTAGCTGGGATTACAGGCACATGCCACCATGCCTGGCTAATTTTTTGTATTTTTAGTAGAGATGGGGTTTCACCATGTTGACTAGGATGGTCTCGATCTCTTGACCTCGTGATCCACCTGCCTCAGCCTCCCAAAGTGCTGGGACTACAGGCTTGAGCCACCGCGCCCAGCCAATTCTACTCTTATACTAATAAATATTTCCTACTAAAATATTCTTCTTTGTCCCCCTTTTTCTACTGTATTTATATCACCATAACTATGTAAGAAGCTCATAATAGTTGTGCTCCCTCCATGAATGGTATTGCCAAATGGGAAACAGCCAACTTGAATTACTCACGTACCCAAAATGAAGGCCGCAAGTTTTCAGAAAATGTACATACCAATGCGTAGTTTGGGTTAATCTCGTGATGTTTTTAGCACAACAATACTCATAGGTAGATTAAGTTACATAATTGTATGGAGAGGAATAACAAGAAAATGAAAACTATCTTTTGTTCCATGAGGTAATTTTTTTGTGATAATAGCAAAGAACACTAGTACATTTTACATTTGCTCATAGCGTAGGCATGAGAATCAGCCCTACATTGTCACGTGAACTACAACTGTTCCCACCAAATGAGGTAGCGGAGGGGAACATTATTGGCTTTAGTGAATAAGTCACTCTTGCACTGGAATAAACGGGCTGGAAATCCACACCAATGTATCAGTACATAAATTCCATCCCAGGCAACAAATTGATCTGAAAAGCTGTGGTGTTTAGAATTATAAAAGTGATGAAGAAAGCAGAGAAGTCAGATAAGCAACGTTTCAACAGTGAAGAGAGACGTAAGTGAATTAGATCAGTTTTTTAACTGGAGCAAGGAATTGAGGGAGAAATAAAGGGCTGCCCTGTGCTGGCTCCTGACACACACAGAGCCCTCAACATGAAGGAAGTGAAAAATATCATGCAGTAGGCATCATAGAAGTTAGGAACATAGACCCCGGAAGTGTTCAGTGGGCACCAGTCCTACCTCTGTTGTTCTCTAGCTGTGTGACCTTGGCTACGTTGTATTAATCTCTCTAGTCTCAGTTTCCTAGACAGTAAAATGAAGAGGATACTGAAACCAGTGACCTCATCCTCCACCACTCACCCACTCCTGAACATGTCAAACACTCCCAGCCTCAGGGCTGTTGCTCTTTTGTTCCCTCGGTGTGGAATAGCCATCACCCAGAGAAATTTGAGCTCTACTCCCTCTTATACATTCTTTGATTTTTTTCCCAGATCTCTCCTACTCTAAAAGGGCACCTCTTTCGGCTTCCCTCATTCTCAATACTTTTTCTCCATAAAGTTATTTATTTATTTCCATTGCCTGTTTCTTCCACTAGAATATAAGCCCCAAAGGGACATGAACTTGCTGTATTCATTGTTGGAGTACTGCCTGACCCATCATGGTGCTTGGTTAATATTTATGAAATGAATGAATGAAAGGCTGGTGAATAAATAAATTAATAAAAGGAGTGTCGTGGGTGAGGAGAGAGTGTTTTCATTGGAGACTGTGGTGGCTAAACCATACAGGCTATGTAGAATGCCTTAAGGAATTTGGCCTTTACCCTCCCCCAAAAAAGGAATGCAATCTCCAAGCATTGTTGTGAAAAATAATTGAGAGAGATAAAGTAATTCAGCCCAGAATCAAAAATATCTTTACTCAGTACATGTCAATTACCATTGTAGTATGAATGCATGGCCCAATTCATCAGTTGTACTATAAAATTGCTATTCAGGTGTTCATGGGAGATACTACTTCCCCTTGTAGAACCTTAGAGTATTTGTAAGAAAATAGAGTGTGAAATCCTCTGGCCAATTGCCTTTCAAAACTATTTTCCATTCCCTGCCTCCTAAGCCAGCTAATCGCAATGATGGTTTTATAAAATCTGACCTCCTAGGTGCTTAAAACCTCACATGTGTTTGATCAGTTGAAAGAAAAAACGGACTCCGCAGGCATGAACAGATTGTCACATTTATTCTCTCTTCATTGATAAGCCAGAGTCTGCTGGTTGAGTAACTGTACCAGCTTACATGTATGGCTCATTTACTAAGTGCTAGGCATTGTGTTAACCATTTTAAAATAATATTTCTTTTAGGAAGATAATCCTCACAATGACCCTCTGAGATAAATATTATTATTACGCCCATGTTACAGATAAGGAAACAGAGCCAGAATGTCTTGATGAAACCCATTGCCTGAGATGCTGCAGTCAGCCTCAGTACATGGCAGAGCCGGGCCTTGCAGACATGCAGTTGGCTTCTAAAGCCAGCATGTCTTTAGCTTTGTGAGCACCCAGTTAGTCCCACTTCTCCAAGTAAAGAGCACCGAGAAGTGAAGCAAATGGTCTGCCACACAGCGGCAAAGAAAACCAGCATGGATTCAAGCCTGAGTGTACACACAGAGCGCTTAACATGAAGGAAGTGAAAAATATCGTGCAGTAGGCAGTATACACACAGAGCGCTTAACATGAAGGAAGTGAAAAATATCGTGCAGTAGGCATCATAGAAGTTAGGAGCACAGACCCCGGAAGTGTACAACACCATATACCCCTGAGTATACAACACCAGATCTCACATTGCCAAACTGCCTCCAACTATCAATTCTTTATTATTTCTTAACAATTTAGAAACCTTGGCAATTCCTCCCTACTTCAAAACAGGTCTGATGAAATGCCTTCCAGAGTTGTATAAAGTGAGAATCTGTCCACAGATGAAGTTTTTTGAAGTCTGGGGTTGGAATGTTTATGGGGACTCCTATTTTTATGAATAAATGTTGCATTTGTATAATCTGGGAATTTTAAAAGTTGTCCTTCCTGCTCACGTGATGTAATGCTTGCACATGCATTTGCAAATAACTGAGCAGCTTATAAACACCCATTATCAGTTCTTTCTGCCTTGAATGTGATCATTGAAGTCAATCCTCATCACTTTTTTCTTTAAAAGGGCTAATAGAGCACGAAAGAAGAGGGGAAATATCAACTCTGGGTGACAGAAACTACTAAACCAAGTTGTTCTTTTACTTCTGGAATGAGAAAATAGGAAGTTTAGAGACACTTATTTAAATGAACAGTATGATAATGGCATTTATGATTTTTAAGGACCTGGGATGCGATGTTCATTTGGAGCTTAACTGGCAAAGGGTAAAATAGCAGGAATCCAATTTCTTCAAGAAATTACTTAATGTGAAAATTGGCTCAAAAGCATGATACTTGTGGTTCTGTCTTTCCAAGCCAGCAGAAATGGCTTATAATCTTAGTATCAGCTTCTCAAACACATGTGTTTTCAGCTTGCCTTACCAGGCCCCATCTGGTCCTTATTGTTATAAGGTATGTACAGATGCTACTGTTAACCATTCTAGAGTTATGAAAAATAGAAAAGTATAAGCTCAAGAAAGGATTCTGACCAATTTTTAAAAATTGGTGCATTACCACTTCTTTTGATATATCATTCTAGGCTCCCACCAAAGGTTACTAGTTCTCAAGGCAGCACCAAGCCAAGCCAATGCTTTAAAACATTTCCCAGCCATATGCTAACAATTAAGAATGGGCCTTCTCATTGCAAACAACTGCCATTACCTCATCTTTTCTAAATAGAAGGATGTCTCATCCTTTGATGAAAATAGTGCTCAGTACCTTAGTCTAGCAGATAGCATTGCTTTTCCCCCTCTATTTATTGAGATGACTATCTATTAAAAAGAGTTTGATTTGGATTCATAGAATTTTGATACATGTAGCTACCACTGAATCACAAAGCCAGGATGTCATGTGGTATATTAAATCCAAGACAAATTCCCAGCTAGAGAAACCTCTTACCAGGAGCAGTCAACCTCTGAATATCTCATTCTCCCAGTTATTCTCCAGTATCTCATGGCAGCAAAAAAAGAGAACATGGAGGCATCCTTTCTGCACATAGGGTATGTCTTACTTTTTTGGGAAAAGATCCTACCACACTCCACGATGAGGGGATGATTGCAGTCAAGGGAGCCAGACTCCCTTGATTTTTCATTTTAGAAAAATCTAGAATTTGGTACTGTTTTAAAGAATGAGCATTCCATTGGCCCTAATTACTATTGGAAACAATTCTACTGGAATGAGTGTAATTCAATACAGAATTTCTCTCCAGACCACCAGTTCAGAACTGGCTCCAATGAGAAAGAATTCAGAATTGCTATCTGATGGCTGTCTGCCTGCCAAAATGAGATGGGTTAGGGGAATTGACTACTTTCCATGTAGGGATGCAGGGCCATGTGCGTCAAATATTGTTAGTATCAGTGCTTCATCACACACCCTCTCTCCTCCACCTCCCACTAGCCCTCGGCAGCACCAAAGCCAAGAAATTGTTGAGATAAAAACTATATCCTTACTTTTGCTCCATGTGTGGTCCTACCTTTCAGAGATATCTTTAAATCCAACAGAACCAGTGTCAACAGTTATCACTGGTATGTAAGTCCCAGGAATTTGCTTCTGCCGAGCCAGTGTGTGGGGACATTTAAGGTCCGATTTAGATCCCTAGAGAGTCTAAGGACTGAAAAATATTGCGGTGCGACTCACACATACCAATGAAAGTGAAAACAGACAAAACCATAAAGCAAGTATAGGAATTTGGCAGAATATAAAACTGAAAAAATTAAATATCTAATTATTTCCAAATTGTTTTCTTATTTGTAGAGGACTCCTATTTTGTGGATGCTCCAAGCAAATGCATAGGCTGCATACAGAGCATTAAACAAAAGCGGGAAACAGCAGTGATGCTCTGAACATGGTGTCCGAACATCTGTGTTCAAAATATGACTCCACTGGTGAGGAGCGAGGGGCCCTGGGCAAGCCTAGGCACATCATATACCTCCATTTTCTCGCTTTTAAACCAGTGGTAATTATCTGCTTGTAGGGACGTTGTAAGTGGGATGTGATTTGCTACAAGGATGTAATCTTTGTAAATGATACAGTATTATATACATGTTAGGTCTTCATATTTTAGTTAGAATTGAGATCCTTCTTTGTGTCTTACTTTTTAGAAATTTAAATGAGATTATTTCAGTGTTTTCCAGTTTGTTACATAAAATTATAAACAACGCTCATCTATTTCATCAATAATCTTTTGTTAGATTCATTTGAATACACTATCTTAGTAATATGAATACAATAATAACGATGAACACTGAGCACCGGTCAGGCAGTATTTGCCATTCATTATTTATGATAATTCATGAAACTCCTATAACAACTTTATAACGTAAGTATTATTATTGTCTTTATTTTAATATGAGAAAATTAAGGTGTAGAGTAGTTTAGGAGTAAATCTAAGTTTATTCAGTCAGTAAGTGCATAAATGAGATTTGAACTCAAGTGCTCTTGCCCTAAAATATGTATTAACTACTCTCACTTTCCACAAAATGAAAATTTAACAGAAGGATCCAGGTTGTGGGGGCAGTGCCATTTTAACGTTTTTCTTCACTTACTCATTCTCGCGTCATGCTAAACTTTGAAGATCCTGTCACATTGCTCTTTCTAATGGGTGAGACAGACAAGGAACAAGAAAAAAGGAAGATATAAGTGCTGTTAGGAAAACAAACTGAGATAATATGTTGGAAAATGATTCTTTTGTTGGGGGAAGACCAAGACGACGATATTTGAACCAAGATGGGAATACGAACAATGAGTTCATTATGTGAAGACCTGAGCATTCCAGGAAGAGAGAACTGCAAGGGCAAAACCTCCCAGTTGAGAATAAGCTTGAGAAATAAGGCCCTGAGTGGAAAGAACGTGGAGGGAGGTGAGGAAGAAGCGTAACTTTTTTGAGAAATAAAAAGATGGCTAGGGTGGCTAGAGAGTACACGTGGAAAGAAACTAAAAGTGCAGCATAAGCCACAGAAAACAGGCCTCAGAGGCCATACCCAGTACTCTCTGCCACTGAAGAGCAATGGAAAGCCACAGTCACATTTCCAGCAGTTGAGAGATATGATCAGATGCGTCTGTCATGTTTTTGAAAATTACTCTGTCTGCAGAGCAGAGAAACTAACAGAAACCACAAGAATGAGAGAAGAGAGAAGAGTCAGGGACTACCGCTAAAGCACAGGCAAGAGCTGACTTCCCGGACCAGGGGTGGTGGTGATCGAGGTGCTGAGAAATGGATGGACTGGAGATATGTTTTGGATGTAGAACTGACAGGACTGGGTGAGCGTGAGCAACAAGGTGGTGTAGAGGGCGACTTCTAAGTGTCTGGTTTTAATTAAAGAATAAATAGATCATTCCTTGAGAGCACTAAGCTGCATTAGAAGATTCCAAGTTTTACTGTGGACTTTTTGAGGCCAAGAGACATACAGTAATGAAAGATAAAAAAAAAAAATCCAGTGAAAGAGTTAATATATATTTGTTGAATGGTTAAAACAAAGTCCTCTCCATTTTTCTGACCATAGGTCACCGCTAATCACAGAGACTCACACACAGAAAATCCTGACCTTGAAGAAGATATCTGTTGAAGTAGAAGTTAATGAATTGAAAATTTCCCAATACGATTTCAGTTCTTATTCATACCCAGATGACATTATTGAAGACATTAGCTGGTACCCAGTGGAGCTCTCTGTACATCCTATGAACATAGCATTACTCAGAAAATTCCTACTCTCAGCCCACTTGTCTCTACTTCTGAAAATGTCTTCAGAACAGATGCAGTCTCTGAGATTGAAAAGAAAAAAGAACAGCACAACTAATAATCTCAAAAATTAGCCTGAGTTTACCTAACCAAAATGAAAGATGATTTGGCTTTTTTAAGGGGTTCCACCATTCTCTTATTATTGTTACTATTATTAACATCATACTTTTAGTTCTGGGGTACATGTGCAGGACATGCAGGTTTGTTGCACAGGTGTACACGTGCCATGGTGGTTTGCAGCATCCATCACCCCGTCATCTACATTAGGTATTTCTCCTAGTGCGATTCCTCCCCTAGCCCCCCCACCTCACTGCTATCTCTCCCCTAGCCTCCCACCCTCCAACAGGCCCTGAGGTGTGATGTTCCTTTCCCTGTGTCCGTGTGTTCTCATTGTTCAACACCAACTTATGAATGAGAACACATGGTGTTTGGTTTTTTGTTCTTGTGTCAGTTTGCTGAGAATGATGGTTTCTAGCTTCATCCATGTCCCTGCAAAGGACATGAACTCATCCCCCTGTTGATTATCTCTATGAACTAAGCCAATCAAACTAATCATCTGACTCTCCCAGTCCTATTTACTGGTTACAGGATACTCACCTGAACAAAAAAATTCTTTCTAATAGAAGAGTAGTCAACAAACCTTTCCTGTAAAGGACCAGACAATAAATATATCTTTTTTATCACCACTCAGTTTGGTTATTGTAGAGGAGAGCAGCCACAGGCAGGGAATGGATGGATATGGCTGTTTCCAATAGAAATTTCTTTATGAAAACATGCAGCGGGTCAGATTTTGATACAGGGTCTATATTTGCCAACCCCTATACTAGAACATTACGTTGAAGATACGTTACGTTTTCACATCATTTCACAAGTACTGTATGCATGCTGTACATACATACTTAAAGCATTAAAGCAAAGCTGGAATCATCAGTGTCTTTGCAGTCATTGCAGGGCATAGCTCATTTATATAAATATGTGGTTGTCTCTTTACATCATTCCCAAAGTGACATTGTCATTTTTCTGATAGAAGTTCCCAGTTTGCTTTCAGGAAACCACTCGTACCCATTGCATGCATCCTATTGTGGCTCTCATAGTTTGCATGAGTGTCCTACACAGTCCAAGCTAAGTATTTCATGATCTGACCACACACATCCACACACAGAAATAGCTTATGGATGGGGCCAAGTTACAAAGATTTGATGACTGATATTGGAAGAGATAAGTTTGTTCTTTCTCTAAAATGTCAGGCCATAAAGATGATGTAACTTGGATTCTAGAGTCCTCTTTCAAGGCTACATGAATGAAGTCATCTGCAGTATCAGTGAATGAGATCAATGAAATGAGATCAAAGAACAGAACAAACACCTAGCATTGAGATGACAGACTCAGGCACAGGATCATGCCCTCAGTGATAAAAGCGAAAATAAACTCTCCTTTAAAAAAATCTACTTCAGTCGAAAGTGGATTTCTAATGCTTTTAAACCAAGGGATTTGGAAATATAAAATTTTACTGTAAATATGACAAAATCCCAATGAATTCAGGCAATTTCAAAATGTATACACGCCACTATTACAAACAGACCAGTGGCTGACTTGATTAAAAATAAAATAATGAGTAATTTGGAACATAGGTTTGTGGGGAAAAAAAACCCCATACAGAATGCCAGATTATTAGGAAAAAGTTTTAGCATGTCATAATGCAGCATCTGAATTAGTATTTTTAAAGGGCAGACTACTTCATGGGCACAACAGATCATGGATAAATGAATCTTCCTAGTTTAGTGTAACTCTATGGACAAAGAGAGAATGCTTTTGAATTATTTTGTAAGAACACACGATGTAAAGAATAAAATATGCAATATGCTGTAAGAAAGAAGAATGGTCCCCAGATATGAAAGATTTCAATGTAGCATAATTGACTTCACTGGCGTATCTAAAAGAAGAGCGTTTTAATCAGTAGGGGAATGTAGTGAGCTGTGGAAGCAGAGTAAATGAGACTTACAGGGGGAAAACACCATCAGCCCTCACTCAAGCACAGCACAGAGAGGATGAAGATTTAACCTTTTATCTTCCATTACCTAGTCCTTTTGGCAGGTGCTGCCAATATGGAGGTAGTGGCACGGAGTGGAGGATCAATGCATATTTCAAAACCACTCCTATTGCTAGATGAGAAGAGTCTTCCTCTAGCCTTAATCTCAGATGAAGCCACGGTATAATCAGTCCCTCTAATTAATTCCATCTAACCACGTACATTGTTCTGCCTGATTCCAGTTTAATAAAGAGACTTCAAAAGTATTCTCTATGTTATTGCCCAAAAAAGGTTTGCCTGCACGACAATAATTTTCTGATCATCACAGTCTTTGAGCACTGGAATTCTAGTGACAATGCTTTCTTACTGCAATTTGATAAATCCAAATGCTTATTTTATGTATCAATCAAATAGGATGGGGCAATGTGAGTCTGCATTTGGGAAATGAAACTATTCTCTGTGAGCCCACACAATCAGGTTTGTGAGCCTCTGAGAAAGTCCAGACTACGAAACATGGTGAATCCACAAAGTCAGTACACATCTTACTTTTTTTCTCCCTGGCTCCTCAAAGACACTTATTACCAGGGAACCTGTTTGCTTTATCAAGTGGAAATTTTCCAAACACAAACATACATTATTCCATACCTATTCCTGTGTCGCTTGGTTTTGTCCTTGGGGGCCTTCATTGCATGCTCTGGGTCATCCCACCTTTTCCTTGAAAAATAGCCTGTAATTGAAGAGAGTAGCTTTCTCATTTGTTTTCCTGCCTTTGGGTCATTAATTTAGGAAAGACACAGCAGGAATGGACTCCTCACTTCTCACAATGAGAATACTGCATTCTGTCCAAGCTACAGCTGAGAATATTTAAAAAGCTGAGAGTAACTCAAATGGATGGAAACAGAAATCATTTGGAGGCTACTTCAACGTCTGGCAAGTGGGCAGGAGTGCCTGGAAGGCTGGGCTGAGCTGAGATTACTCTGCACCAACACATGGTCTCCCCACATAGCTTGGGATTCTCACAACATAGGAGCTACATTTCAATAAGAATCACTGCAAGAGAACAGGTGGAAGAGCTAAGGCTTCTTCTGACCTAGCCTTGAAAATCATACAGTCTCACTTCTATCACATCATGCTGTCCATTATAATCTGAAGTCTTGTATATTTTGTGGAATTTTTATTCTGTAAATAGAATTCAAAGTAAATCCCTGTGTCCAGCTGTTTCAAGGGGAGAGAAAGTAAATTCTACCCTTTAACAAATAGAAAGTTACATCACTAAAGAGAAGGTCAGTTAGGAGATACTGTTAGGCTATCTTTGGAAATATGTCATAGAGCATTTAATAAAATTGCCAAACAAGGAGAAAATATGAGAAAGGTGACTTTAAATGCCACAAGCTTTTAAAGAAAAGAAAGGCTACTAAGAAACTAAACTGTAACTTACAAACGAAGTATTTGTTGGAATTTCACATTTCCTTTGCTTTGCTATAATATTCTGCCCCAAAAGAACAGGAATGTTCATACGTGTCAATCTATAACAACACAATGGGGCCACCAGAGAGTAATTCTTGACACACTCTTTCTTGCCAAACTAGGCATATTTTGCCTTTGGTAAGAGATAGGGAAATATAAATTGACCTGGGGAGAGTCAACTCCTTTTTTCTTCTCCTGCCACTGGTGTAAGAGAAGATTGGTTTATAGTCCATTCAAAAGGCATGCCACACTGTAGCAACCAAGCAAGAGCAGGATCAACTCCTTGGGAAAAAAGCATAAGCTTCGTGATCAGACCTGGTTCTGGTCAAGATGCTGTAGGATAAAGATAGAACTGTGCAGTGTTGGGGATTGGGAAGTACTGGGAATGATAATCAGTCATGGCAACATCCAAATTACAAAGTATATGAACACGTAGGTATTTGGGTTAAACATTGCCTGAAGTGCTTTCTTTGTTAGTGCTGTTAAAAGCTTTTAAATAGCTAACCAGATGGCAGATGAGGGCTGTGGAGAAGCAAGAAATTACCAATAGTGGAAAAGTTTGGCTGAATGTGCCTTTTGTTAAGTATCCTGCTTTCTTAACTATTCAATTGTTTATTCAATGTTTCTTAAAAACTTGGTGTCTTCACTGAACACAAAAGATAAATGCTGGGTTATACTACCTGAGTCAGGTGGTTTCTCTAGATCTAGACCCATGTTGTATCTGAAGGGGAAAGCCTGGCTAGTTTTTCAGCCTTTGAGTCTTGGGCTTAATAGCTGATTAATGATGGCTGACTTCAGACTCCTAGGATTCCTTTCCTTGGCCACATGGTCAGAACTCCCCATCAATGACTATTTCCTCGTTAGTTATCCTGCAGTATAATTCCTACTTCAGTCTCTATACTGAGAATTTGATAATGATGATGATTAGAAGAAAACCACAGATGGATAATAATTTGGCCACTGAACATTGAAATTGTATGCTTTTTGTGGATATACAGTAATAACCAGAATCCCAAAGCTTTCTTTGTCATAATGCTTTGTCTCTTTCTCCATGGAGCACTACATCTCTGAGATTACAGCTGGATTTTTGTTTTATTCCCATGCCAAAACCAAAATGCTTACAAAAGAGCCTAACAAAGTGCGCTAGAAAGGTAAGTTAGCTGAGTTCACAAGTTCAAGGAACACAAAAGCAGGAATATGCCAAAAAGATGTTTAAAAATCCATAATATCTGAATAAAAAACTAATATCCTCATAAAAGTGTGCAGCAGATCAAAAGCATTCTTGCCAATAAACTAAGTATAGTAAGTTGTTCTCTGTTATGAGAGAAGAAAATATTTTTTCCTAACAACATTAAACTGTCATTTAGAGTTTTATTTTAAAAAATGGTTATCATTTCCACAAGGTCTTTATCATTATTTTTATGATAGACATGTTCCCATATTTATGCCATCCTTACTAGAGTAGGTGTGGGAAAGCAAAAACAGTGGAAGAATGTTCTGAAACCCAAACCATACATTGAGATACAGATCAGCTGAGACTTCTTCTTTAAGGCCATATAGATGTGATTTTGGCTTATGATCACAGATGATTTTATTATCTGTTCTAGTATTTACAGCTGGTTCATGAGTACTGTCCTCCTCAACTCCATCTCTACTCCAACTTTTACTTTTTACTAAAAAATAGTCTTGAATAAATGTTTTTATTATATCAATAAAAACCCCTCACCTCTGAGGTAAAAATAATGATTTAAGGTAGCCAGTTCTGGTATGGTTTGAATTGTGGTTTGAATGGAAATGAAAAATTCTTGTCAGTCTACAAAGTTTCTTCTCACCAAGTCAAAGGTACAAATGCATCCCAATGAAATGTCCAGGGACTCTTCTAAAAATCACTCCAGGACACGTATGTGTTTTACATGTGTCCTTAAACATCTTTGATGAGGTAGTATAGAAACATCATCTTAAACAGTGGCTAAACCCAAAGACTAGCAAAGCTTGCAGCATATTAACCACAGATATGAAGCAAAAAACCATGATGCTACCCAGTCTCAACTTGGGCAGTGTTTAGTTCACTGCAATTATTGCCTTACCCCTTCTGCACCTGACTTCCTCTCCATTCCACTTATTTATTTATTTATTTATTTACTTACTTATTTATTTATTTATTTTTGAGACGGAGTTTTGCTGTTGTTACCCAGACTGGAGTGCAATGGCACGATCTTGGCTCACTGTAACCTCCGCCTTCTGGGTACAAGCAATTCTCCTGCCTCACCCTCCCGAGTAGCTGGGATTACAGGCATGCACCACCATGCCCAGCTAGTTTTTGTATTTTTAGTAGAGACAGGGTTTCACCTCATTGACCAGGATGGTCTCAATCTCTTGACCTCGTGATCCACCTGCCTCGGCCTCCCAAAGTGCTGGGATTATAGGCGTGAGCCGCCGCGCCCGGCCTCCACTTATTTATTATACCAATATTGATGAAGTGTCTTCTATTTCTCAGACACTGTTCTGGGCACTTGGGATATGATCAATGATCAGAGCAAAGATCCTTGCTGACATTGAGCATTCACAAAGGGATCAGAGTGAAGTGAGAAAGCCCTCAGTAATCATAAATGTAAAAAATAAGCCATATGGCATTTGAAATTATGACAAGTACTACGTAAAAGAGAGGTCTTTGGAACTGCAGGGTATGGGACAAATAACACTTTTAAATAAGGTGCTCATGGTAGGTGTCATTGAGAAGGTAAAAGTAGAGCAAAGACTCAAAGGGTTAGTGGTAAATTAGGTGCACTTGAAAAGACACTGTCATAATTAGCTTTCAGGGAAATTTAAATCAAAACCACAATGAGATGCTCCTGCACACCTTCTATAATGGCTGTAGCCAAAAAGACAATAGCAAGTGTTGGCAAAGATGGGAAGAAAGTCACCTGCATTTACTACTGGTGGAGATGTTAAATTCGTAGCTGCTTTGGAAAATAGTCTGGTAGTTCCTCCAAAGTTACACACACATAACCTATGTTCCATCAAGTTTACTCTTAGGTATATATCAAACAGGAATGGAAACCTATGTCCACACAAAAATTTGTGCACAAATGCTCATAGCTGCATTATCCATTGCAGTCAACAAGTAAATGACCCAAGTATTGTTCAGCTAATCAATGGAAAAATGAAATGTAGTATAGCAATATAGTGAAATATTCTTCAGCAAAGAAAAGAGGTACCAACACATACTGCAAAATGGATGAATCTGGAAAACATGACGCTAAATAAACTAAAAAGGTCAATAAGAACCCCATATTATATGATTCCATTTATGTAAAATGACCATAGTAGGAAAATCCACAGAGATAGAAGGTGAGCTGTTAGCTTCCTAGGGCTGGGAATGGGAGGGAATGGGCAGTGATTGCTAGCAGTTACAAAGTTTCTCTCATGCTGATAGTTTGCACAACTTTGTGAACATACTAAAAACCATTAAATCGTATACTTTAGATGGGTTAATTATACATGTCAATAAAGCTGTCATGTGTGTATACATATATATATGCACATAAATATATAAGATGACCCACAAGGTGGGTATTTCAGAAGATGAAAAGAGCATTTTAGGCAGAGTGAACAGCTAGAGTGAAAACTCAAGTCCAGAGAGGGAGAAGAGGGAGGGCAGCCAGTGTGACTGATGGAGATGAGAGTGAGCAGGAAAGCAGGAGAAGAGGGCAGAGAGGGCTCAGGGAGCTAGACCTCATAGGAATACTAGGTTTCAGTAAAGATTATGGTTCTTATTCTGGATGAAATTGGGGGAGAACTGTACATGTTTGAGGAGAGGTGTGTCATTATATAAATCATGTTTTCAAGAGGATATCCTTGATCTCCAAAGGCCTTTTCCAAAGATAGACACAAAGCAATCTGTCAGGAGGCTGTGAGATAACCTAGGCAATAAGTTATAATCAATAGGATTTGTTGGCGGTTTGATGTCAGGGATGGAAGAAAATGCGAAATCAAGGATGACTCCAAAGTTTTCTGTTTGGGCAACTTGCAGGATGAAAGTACCTTGAACCTATGGAAGAAAGATATGGATGGAGAAGTGTGAGAGGGGTGGAAACCAGGGATTTGGCTTACAGAACGTTAAGTTCCATATTCTCTTAGTAAATGTCCAAATAGGGATATTGAAGAAGCAGATGTTGCACAAGGTTGAACCTTACTGTATTTTCTCCTTTCACAGTCATTTGATGGTAAGAAATCATGGTTCAAATTTTCTTTAAAAATAGTTAAACTGACACAAGAACAGAAAATCAAATACCACATGTTCTGACTCATAGGCGGGTGTTGAACAATGAGAACACATGGACGCAGGGAGGGGAACATCACACACTGGGGTCTGTTGCGGGGGAGAAGGGGAGGGACAGTGCAGGGTAGGGAGGTTGGGGAGGGATAACATGGGGAGAAATGTCAGATATAGATGACGGGGGAATGGAGGCAGCAAATCACATTGCCATGTATGTACCTATGCAACTGTCCTGCATGTTCTGCCCATGTGCCCCAGAACCTAAAGTGCAATAAAATATTTTTTAAAAAGATAGTTAAACTTTTCAAGATTAAAAGAATAATTGATTTAGATTGCACTCCTATTGCTAAACCAAAATGTTGCATAATCCCAACTGATGGGAAATGTTATAATCATGTTGGCACTAAAATACAAAATAATAAAAAATAATAATGATATTTTAGAGCACATATTAAGTATATTTCATTGACGTTATGTCTAATTCAACTGCTCCTCATGAAAGCATCAAGATGCAGAAAAATAAGTTACTGATCTTGCTCACCCACACAAAGCTAAATGTGGTCAAGCCAAGATTGGAACACAAACCTGTCTAATGCTGCTCAACACTTTCATTCTTACCCAAAGCTGTACTGCAATGATTCAGGAGCCCTGAATCTTATACCAAAATCTTTCATTACTCGCATGAGAAGCTGCAACCAAAAGTTACCCTTTATGAACTGTAGTCTAAGCACCATGCCGTGGACATTCATTTTGCTGAAAACTATATACATTAAAATACACAGAAGTGCTTTAAATCACTTCTAGCATTACACATATCTAAACTATAATCATTGAGCTTGGTAACCTAAACAGTATTGCTCTTGGTGATAACAGCAGCAAAATCACTCTCTAATGAAACATCTGGCTCTGCTGCCATTAAGACTTTGTGTTGTAAAGAGAAGAACCTTCAAAATAGCCAGCTCCCTTTGCCTTATAGGCCAAAAAAGGAAATTTTTCATAGCAAATAGTGACAAAAAAGGTATAGATGGAAACCAAGGCAAAGTTTAGAGAAAAAAGAAACCTTACCAGAAAGACAGAAGAAAACTGGCTGGTTGAGGCATAGAATTAAATATAAAGTAATAACACATATTTAAGGAAAAATACAGTTATTTTCAGATAAAGATTTAAACCAATTTTAAAAATTAGCAAGGAAAATGTTTGTGCTTTGGAGATTCATAAATTAGACAAAGCTGGAAGCCAAGTGTTCTGACATTAACAACATGCATTTATGTGTTACAGATAATAGATTACCTGAGAGAAACCTTAAACCTGGGGAGCCAGCAACTCAAAAGAAAATTAATAAATGAAAAGTGAAACTCTTCTTAATGTTGAAAAGACTATAAGAAAGTAGAAAAGAGAAAAGCTTTAAATCAGAAAAACATTTAAAAAGAAGGCAAGATTAAAGAGATAACTATAGGTACAAAATTAGCACTTCCCAAAGTATATGCCATAGTTTAAAATATCAGTTTAAATAATAATTTAGAAATGTTCTTTTTAAAAAGTATCTTAGTGCTTATCTAGTGATTCTCCTCGAAATTTCTCTAGGCACATCCTGGGACTGCAAAGGACATCACCTCCACAACCAGATGCTAAAACATCTCCACTGGGCATCTGACTACTTTGTATCTACCAAAGAGGATTCACTTGACATTTTGCTGTGTGATTGCAAAATGTACTTCTTGATTTGCTAACTATAAGACAAACAAAATGTTTCTTGAAAACAATGGGCCTCCTACAATAAATTTGGTCTATTATACACTTAATCGAGTCAATTTTCTTTTAATTATTTGGCTGGCATTCTCACAAAAAATAAATCTATTGCATGAACAGCAAGTTCGAAAAAGATCCTTGCCATCTGACGTGAAGCAAACTGACAGGAACAATGTTTACAAAGGGTCCATATTATGCCCACGTGTTAGCGAATCCAAGAAACTGGTTATTATTTTCAAATTGATATTTGATGATGGTGGTAATGATTTTCATAATACTTATTGCACTGAATCAACACCTCTCCATTGTGATATGCAACCATTCTCTTCTATTTATTAATGAAGTTAAATCTCAATATCTATATGAATCTCTGTGAGCTGAATACAGCAGCCAATTTTTTTAGCAATCAGTTGCCAAACACAGAAGCCAATTCTGGCAACAAACGCACAAAGATAAATTATGAAAACAGTTTTGGGGTACTCACTTAATAAAATAGAAAGCTGAACAATTAGGTCTGTGGAGGACAGGCTCCAGGGAAGCTCAGAAGGCCTTAGTTCCTTAAAGTCTGGAGGAAAGGGATGTATATATCAAAGCTTGGGTCTTATGTTCAACTTTGGAAGAGAGGAAGGGCGGGGAGATAGTTCTGGGATTCAAAGTCCCTGTGGACCACATGAAAAGGATGCAAGGATGTTTTCCCCAAGGAGAAATGATTTTTTATAATCAGAAAAAGGAGGGAGAGATGCTGGCAGGACAAACAACAGATAATGGTACTCGCTTCCTGTACTCCAGCCCTTGCATTTATCAATGACAAGTTCTGTCTACTTCAGTGCCTTCACAACCTGTTAGCCTCCCTGCCTGCAATGCAGATCTAAGCTTGGCTGAGTCCATTACATCATTCAGGATTCAGCTAAATGCTCCCCATACAAAGAGTTCTTTCCTGATTATCCTACCACAAGTATCCCCAACGCCCAATCACTCTCCAGCGCTCCAGATCCTTCCTGATTTACTTTGGTGCACTCATCAGTACCTGACTTGTCAGAGGCTATACTGAGATACAGACTTCATGACAGCATGGATAGTCTTGAATGTCCAGGATGAATGAATAAATTAGCAAACCATAAGAAAATGAACTACTAAGATCATTGGACATGCCTGATAATAGCTTTGCTGACTTCTTGCCTTCTTTTTTGTGCCCTTTGCCCCACCCTATCGGACAGAAAGAGATGCTCTGCACCGATGCTATTTATCCCTGCTCTGGGACTGTTCAATATGGTCAAAGTTTATATCCAGATGTTCCATGGCAAGAGTTTGTTTCAGAAAAAATGAGGCTGAGGATGGGGTAGGTGCCGAGCTGGCAGAGCTGATCTCTGACTCTATCTCCTGGTGCCTTTACTTACTGGAGGGCCCTGGGACAGGTAGTCAACCTCTAAAATGAGGAATGGGGCTGGCCCGGTGGCTGGCAATGGGAGTAATACAGGCCCCTAAGGAGTATTACAGGAAGCTGTAGCAGTGTTTTCCTGCTCTTGTTGCTGTTTTTACCTTCTAGTAGAGTCTTTTCTAAGTGGTTACATGTCGCTATGCCTGATACTGTAAGTTAATTTACAAATACATCTACTTCAAAGTACAGTTCGAAATTATGTTTATTTGTAAGTGGATTACACAATCTATTATTTTAATTCAGTAAAGAAACCCTCTCAAAATATGTGTTTTCTTTTTTCTTTTAAAGGCATGGGATTTAGTGACTGGATAATCAAGCGACCAGGCAGTCTCTATGGTGAAACACAAAAAACACGACTTTCTATCTCCTCTTCCACAAAGTCACCTCAGCCTGGCATCATGGTCTCATCTGCTGCAAAAACAAATGCAATGGTCCCAGGGAATGAAGAAGGGGCTAGCAGGACTAGTCCACCTGCCAACTGTGATGATGTGTAGCATCTTGACAGCTCCCTTCTCTAATATAGACCCCTATCCGTGCTCTCCCATGCTTTCCCTCCCCACCACTGTCCTCCAGACATAAGCAATGTACTCTGTGCCTCATCTACTTTCAGGATGCTTACTACCAGTTTACATTTTCTATTCTCACTGCCACTATTATTGAAGATAACAGGGAAGCTGATGCTTCTGCATTAAATAAATAGCACCGTGGCTTGTACTCTGGACTGTAAAAGCTCTCGTCTTCTTCCACTTCATTCCACCACCAGAATGTTTCTTCCAAACCACAGATCTTATTTTATCACTTTTTCAAAACCTTTCAAGTGCTTCCCAGAGCTATGATGAAGTCTAGCTCTTCAGACTGCCCACTGCTCCAGATGAAGCCTCCTCCAGATTAATCCTCCTGGTGTAAGATTTGAAGGCAAGCAGAGCCTGATGTCTGGCAGTTACTTATAGTCTAAAATATGCTAAATACAATTTTCTGTAGGAAAAGGAGGTTTTCTTCATTGTGCTAGGTCTAATCCCTCTGATGATGATGTTATGGAAGTCCCTAATTCATCCTGTAGCTTTTTAAAAATTTTATTTATTATACTTTAAGTTCTGGGGTACATGTGCAGAACATGCAGGTTTGTTACATAGATATACACGTGCCATGGTGGTTTGCTGCATCCATCACCCCATCATCTACATTAGGTGTTTGTCCTAATGCTATCCTTCCCCAATCTCCCAACACCCTGCTATCCCTTCCCTAGATCCCCACCCCTTGACAGGCCCCAGTGTGTGATGTTCCCCTCCCTGTGTCCATGTAGCTTTATACTCTTCTCTCTGACAAACCAGTGGTAGCCATGAAGATTAATCAGAAATCTGCATTCCTTTTCAGCTCTTAGAGGGTGCTAATAAAAAAATGAAATCTCCTAAAGAAGGGCACTACAGCAAATGAAAATGAAAGCACCTGAAGGGTCTGTCCCACATAGATGCCATGCCCTATGCAGATTGCAAAGGCGATGCACACTCAGACTGCTCCGAAGGAATAGTTCTGAATGTCACTGGAACAAACATGTGCTCGAAGCTGAGGCCTGGGCATTGCTTGCCAGGAAAGATTTGCATCATCATGGTGTTGACTGTGCTTGGATTTGATCTGTGCTGTGTACTAACAGGAGTCTTCACTTATGGGAATCACTTGATAAAGACTTTTTGGCTACTGACTGATATGAAGCAAATAAAGTGGGCTCCTGCAGGAAGATGCTCTTTCTCAAAACCTTCCCTGAATACATCTGAAACATATTAATATACATCATTTATCACATACTCAATACTAAACTGTAGAAGAAAAAAACCAGCTGTTATAAGGTTTTTCTTTCTCATATACTGCCAACTATAGGTTCAGTTGTATTAGTTAGCTTTTGTCTACCCAGAATCTTTTCATGTGGGAACTTTCCTTTTACCCATCCTCATGGTGGGGCCGTCTAATCAATGATCCTATGATCCATCGCCCTCATCAGAGGGGTAGTTCCATGATGTAAGTCAAGCAATTAGTATTTCACCCTGCTAGGACTTTTATTAGATCAATTGGGGCCTGGCGCAGTGGCTCATGCCTGTAATCCCAACACTTTGGGAGGCCGAGGCAGGTGGATCACGAAGTCAAGAGATCGAGGCCATCCTGGTCAACATGGTGAAACCCTGTCTCTACTAAAAATACAAAAAGTTAGCTGGGCATGGTGGTGCATGCTTGTAGTCCCAGCTACTCAGGAGGCTGAGGGAGGAGAATTGCCTGAACCCAGGAGGCGGAGGTTGCAGTGAGCTGAGATAGCACCATTGCACTCCGGCCTGGGTAACAAGAGCGAAACTCCGTCTCAAAAAAAAAAAAAAAAAAAAAAAATCAATTGGGAAAGATCTGCTTAATTTAATGTGGGATCTTGTGTAGAAAACCTGCCTAAGAGAACCAATCAAAAAGAAAAACTCAAAGGAGATCAAGAAAAAGAACAATTGGTGGCATGATTTGACCCTCTGAATCGAAACTTGCCTGAAGCCTGTGACCTTTTTTAATTTTACTTAAGCTAGTTTGGGTTTTGCTTTTACCAATTGCAATCAAAAATAAATATTAGCTAATAAATGTGGATTAAATGCTGACTAGTAATTATGGGGAAATAACATTTACTTTAAACCATTGAAAATTAATTTTCACTCTTTAAACTCTGTTGTGATACACAAAAGACTTACTGTAGTGCAGGCATGCACCTAAGCAATTAATGTATAAATTAGTCCTTAAAATATGAAGCAAATACTATATTATCTCCATTGTTACCTGACACACAGAGATTTGCTGAACTGCAAACTCTCATACAACTCGTCATTTTCAGAGCTGGGATCCCTTCCGCTCTTCACCATCACTCAAATTTCCTTTCCAGGATGCCATCAAAACACTGGACTCTCCACACTCAGGCAAGGCTTTTCCAATTCTTCCACACACGTTTCCCAATTGCCTTCCTACACTATTTACAAAAGCATAAGGGAATGGCCGGGCATGTTCATCCTAGGCTTCCTCAGATCCGGGTTGAAACTCTGACTTTATTCATTGCATTCCCTGAACCTATGTCTGTTTCCTTTTCTAAAAAGAATAAAATGCCATAAGGTTAGTACCTATTTCACAGGTTGCTGCAAGCGTTAAATGAGCTCATGCACAAGAAGGAGAGAGCAGATCGTGGCTGGCACTCAGCAAGTACTCAACCAAGGCCACCAGCAGGACCCAGACCATGTGTCCTGCCAGCACGGTCCACTCCTCAGGAGCATCTGCCACACCTGCCACACACTTCGGGAGCCATCGGTCATTGTCGTGTGCCAGTGTGACGTCGTGAGGTCATGCCTCATGGGTTTCTCCCAATCCATTTTTCTCATCTCAATTCTGCTACTGAAATAAACTTCAGCATGTGCCCTGGAGGCCTGCCCACCACTCTTCTCAGTGTCCATCCATGAATCTTTGTCACCACTCAAGCAAGGAGTTCACCTCTGGAGAGCCAAGGGACTTCCCCCTCCCAGTGCTTGTTATCCATGTTATGGACTCTGTTTTCCTTTTGCCAAACAACTCAACCATCCCACTTAGATAACCACTGTCTCATTTAGAAGCATGCCAGGAGAGGTTACAGAAACTAAAATTCTTGCAGGGAATGGGATCAGATAGGGTTTCCCAAATCTCATTATTTCCTGACACCATTGTAAGGCAGGTCAGATCCAACCTGATTCCATCTCTTCTAGTGTAGATTATGGAAACTGGATCAGGCAATTTTTCTAAGTCCATGTAGGCTACACTGTACCCTAAGTCTGTGTTTTCAGGGAAGGATGCTAAAGGAAGAATTAAACTACAGGATAACTTAACTCTGAGTACACTGAGGCGACCTTGGCTGGATCTGTAACAGTCAGGCAAACACACTGGGAAGGACACTGGGTGCCAACCAGCATCTGCCAGAGCCATGCTTCAGCCCTGCCAATGCCCACATATCTCCCACTGCCTTCTGCGGGAGTTGTTTACAGGTCACAGAGTCTTTAATCACCTAATTATTCTATCTGAGGCACCTCTGCAAAGGCCACAAACAAGCGTTTCTGACAGCTTAGGATCCCGATGCTATCATAGCTGCCACCTCCTGAGACTGTGTTGTGTTGGGCAAACCTCACCCCTCCACCAGTGACTCCCAGATTGATGATACCCTCACCTTTGGCTTTGCCTTGTCTTCAGTTACTGAGCCCACCCTACTTGTGGGCTGAGGCTCGGCAGAAATCATCCCATTGTTACAGCTATTTCTACATTTTCCAGTTCATGTGAATGCCTCTGGGGTTCGAAGCATCTAATTTGCAACAAATCTGTGAAGAACTCTAGTTAAAAATAAAGAGCTTGTGTTTTCAATAATATGATTCATTGCAACACCTGAACCTACATATCTCATTTACCTTTTCTTAAAAAAAAAGCCATAAGGGCTACTACCAGGTTGCTGTGAGTGTTAACTAAGCTCATGCATGTGGAGCACAGAGCAGACCATGCTTCTGAGGGGGTTATTTCCAGGTTGCAGTATATTAACTTTATCATATAAACATATTATATAATATATAATTATATATTTAGATAAAAATTACATAATAGTCATTGGATGAGTGGTCAGCAGAATAGATAAACAAATGACTACACAACTAAGTGAAGATGGAGCCATCCCAGCAGCAGTCCATACCCTGTGCCCATCACTGCACTGATGACTTACATAGATATTATCTCAATCACATATGACAACGGCCTTCTGAGGCTGAAAACTTTAATTGTGCTTCAAGTTTCAAATCAGAGAGCTGAGCCCCAGTTCATTTACTTTACTTACATTATGTTACCTAGAAAGAAAAGGGACTTTGCCCAAAAATTTACCTGACTCAAAAGGTTTCATTTTTGCCACTGTTTTGGTGATTTTTTCCTAATATTGAACTAAGATACAGCTGCTCTCCCATCCAAATAAAGAGTGAATAATGTGCTCCCAAAGGCATTGGGAGAATAAATCAAAGCAGCCAGTGGCAGGAATAATTTTCCTTAAAACCTCATATTTTACTTAAAAATTGATGTAAATTTTGCCTTGTACTTCAAAATAAGAATAAATTGTATTATGATTAAGATAATGTGGTTTTGCTATTTGTATTAGTCTATTCTCATGCTGCTAACAAGGATATACCCATGACTGGCTAATTTATAAAGGAAAGAGGTTCGATTGACTCACAGTTCCACATGGCTGAGGAGGTCTCACAATTGTGGTGGTAGATGAAGAGCAAAGAGATGTTTTACATGGCAGCAGGCAAGAGAGCTTGTGCAAGGGAACTCCTCTTTATAAAACCATCAGTCCTTGTGAGGCTTAATCACTACCAGGAGAGAAGTATGGGGGAAACCACCCCCTGTGGTTCAATTATCTCCACCTGGTCCTGCCCTTGACACATGGGGAATTATTACAACTCAAGGTGAGATTTGTGTGGGGTCACAGCCAAACCATATCACTGTTGCTTTTGCTATTTTTTTTCTTCTCCCGGATCATCTACTAAAAATCATTGCCCCTTAAAGAGGAATCACATTTGCAGTGTGGCTCTACATATTCCCATCACACCAACAAGATGCACTCCAGGTGTAGAAGCATCTGATGCGCTTGACAGGTGCATTTTGATGGAAGATCAAGGAATATTGTGGCATTTCCCAGGGATAATTGAGCCCTATGGGGTGCCATAGTCAAGGGCTCTACGTTTAAGACAGAGATCAAGAGCTCTGAGATTCTGAAAAAGAGGAAACAGCACAGAAGTAGAAGGTAAAGTGGGTTAGTGTGAAGTGCAGAGCAAAAATCTTTTTTTTCTCATTTATTTGTATCTTATTTATTAAAATATTTTTTATTTCATGTATTGGTTTTGCTGTTGGTAAGAAGAAAGTGTGGAGTGGTTGGCAGGGACCTCCTCCCTATGTCTGCTGGGTTATTCCATGTGCAGGGGCTTTGCTAGTACAACATTCCCACCTTACTCCTTCCCCAGGGGAGGAAAGCTCTTACTGATGAGGTGACAAGAAGAACTGGGCACATGTAAACCTGCCTCTTCCTCTGCCTTTGTTTTCCAGAGCCAGCATTGACCAGAGGCATGAGTTCTGATCTGTTCCACCTTGTTCTAAGTTTTACAGTAACTTGCGTGGGAATACCTATGATGGTCCAGCCTTCCTGTGACCAGTAGGTACAGCTGAGGCTGGGGTTCAGTTTGATAAACCTCACTTGCCCCCAAGCATATGCATTTCCTCAAAATCAGCATCATTGCAAATTAAAATAGCATTTTGGTTTCCCATCTGCCTTATTTTTCAGTTGGTTCAAGACCCAGGTGAGGAGGTTACTGCTTATTGGGCCTCTCTCCAACTCCATGTTAGTTATGCCAGGCCAGAAACTTTGAGAAAGAAAGACTGAAATCTGTCGGCCAAAATACACATGAAGAGATGCAAGTGAGCTTGAGGCACATAGCTTTGGATCTTGACCTTCAGTGTGCAATGTTTGAGTGAATGTCTAGACTTTGCGATTTGAGACTCATATTGGATCATGAAGTTGGATGCAACCAGAGTTTTCAATAGACCTTTGACTCTTGATACCTGGTGAATGGGTGTCAGTTGAGTTGTGTATCAGGACTCCAGGCTTGGCAGCTCACTGCAGCTAGATGGTGGCCATGTCCACAGGCAAATTGCTGTCTTAATAGAGTCAGGGCTTGCTTGAAGCAAATTTGAACTCTTCACCAGAGGCACAGGCCTCAGAGATCAGGCCAAATGCTGGTTAGAAAGGAATAGGGCTATAACTTGACTTATAAAAGTTATACAGGCCTTGGGCCAGGCGCGGTGACTCACACCTCTAATTTCAGAGCTTTGGGAGACTGGGGCAGACAGACCACATGGTCAAGAGATCAAGACAGTCCTGGCCAACATGGTGAAACCCTGTATCTACTAAAAATAAAAAAATTAGCTGGGTGTAATGGCATTCACCTATAGTCCCAGTTACTCGGGAGGCTGAGGCAGGAGAATCTCTTGAACCCAGGAGGTGGAGGTTGCAGTGAGCGGAGACTGCGCCACTGCACTCCAGCCTGGCAACAGAGCAAGACTCCGTTGAAAAGAAAAAATATATATACAGGCCTTTTCTTAAGGCAATATAGCTGAGACAATGATCTACCAAAAAATCATTTTTTAGAAGGCAAGGTCAGCTAGTTTTCCATGCCCTATGATGCATTCATTAGTGAGAATCAAGCTCAAACTTTTAGCTCTAAGCCTAGGAAGCTATATCAGTTGCCTCAAATTCCATTGTTTGTAGAGCCAAGGAGGGAATTATGGCAGAACCAATCTTAGATTCACGTGGCTTCACAGATTGAGGAGTTGGAAAATACTTCAAATCAAAGAAATATACAAGGAAAAAAAAGTACTCATCCCAGAAGACAGCATCTGTGTTAGAGAAGGGAGATTCCATCCACCTTAGCAGGCAGGTTAAACCGTTATCATTACATCTGAATCTTTTTGAGGAAAGCGTGGAAAGAGCAGAGGAAAATCAAACCAGAAAGGCATGTCTGTTTTCTGCACATGAGGTGTGACTGACAGAACAGAAGCTGGGGCTCGAGGTACATGGGCTGCCCGGCTTGAAGCTTCAGAAGCATCAAGAGCAGTTTGAGTTCAGGGATCAGGACGCAGCATTTTCCCAGCTGAAGCCCACTGTGGGGTGAGAAGAACCATCCCTCAAGGCAGTTTCCTACATCACAGTGAGAGAGGCCTAGGAGTGAAAGTGCCCACTGTTATGTATCGAATTTTATTCTCCCTCCTGAATGTATATGTTGAAGCACCAATGCCAAGTACCCCAGAATGGGACCTTATTTGAAGATAAGGTCCTTATGGTGGTAATTATGGTAAAGTGAGATCATTAGGGCAGGCTCTAATCCACCATGATGGCATCCTAATAAAAAGGGGGAATTTTGAGACAGAACACACACACACACACACACACACACACACACACGGAGATGGCCATGAGCGTGAATATGGCCATCTATAAGCCAAGGAAGGGCCTGGAACAGATCCTTCCCTCATAGCCCTAAGAAGGAACCAACACTGCCAACACTTGGATTTAGGACTTCCAGCCCTCAGAACTTTGAGACAATGCAGTTTTGTTTAGTAAGCACCCAGTTTGCAGTGCTTTGTTTCAGCAGCCCTGGCAAACAAATGCATGCCCTCACAAGGGTGTATGAACATTAGGCACTGGATAGAGCCCATACTCCTTCTGGTACTTGGGAGCCAGGGGCATGAGGCTCACCAGAGAAATAAGAATTAAGAGGTTTTGGATTAAATCAATAAAGAAAATAAATGCAAATTAAATCTTGTGATTGGAGCTTATACCATTGCAAATTTCTGATCTTTGCTAGAAGGTAGCAGTTTTTAATATTGCCCTTTGAATGGGTTTGTAGAGAGATTTCCTCCCAGGTAAGGTAAGTGCAGAGTACTTATGTTACATAGGTATCTCTGAGTACTTGGGTATTTACTTAGTAAGTACTTCATATCCCAGAGTACTTAGGTATCTCCAAGTACTCAGGTATTTACTTAATAAGTACTTAGTATCTCCGAGTACTTAGGTATCTCTGCTGAAAAACTTCTCTTAATTTAGTTTAAGTTCACAGATCATGTATTCTGGCTAGTCACTAAGACTGAAAACCTCTATGGAGAAGCTAAACACAAGATTTTTCTCTTTCTACTCTTTTTTTGAACTTTAATTTTATCATTAACTTTACTGCAAGGTAACTTAAGGTTTTCATGAAAATTAATTATGGAAGAAGATTTATATTCAAGTTTGGGGCATCTAATATTGACATTTTATTACTGAAAAATACTTATATCATGAGCTCTTTAACAATCTCTAATCTCTAGGCTTACTTGTAGGTGGCTGGACATCGTCTGGGATTAGAAATATAATAGGATGTGAAATTCTAGCCCTGAGCAACAAGTGACCATGGGTTTTGACTTGAATAATTCCATGTTCTGACCCATTCTAAAACTATCTCGGGGGGATCAGTACCACTGCCAGAGGTCCAATTAGGGTAACCAAGGTCAGGGATTGGTACTGGGAGGTGGCCTCCTGGAACAGCCTCGTTCTTCAGACCACACAGTGCTAGGAGTAAGCCAGCCTCTCTAGATTTTTCAGAAAGCACCATTTAAAAAGCCAGGAGCAAATTCCATTAGAAGAGACTGTCTTCAAGTGACTCTATTACTGGGAGACAATTAGATTAGACACGCTTCTCTAATCTTCTCCACGAAACAGTGGTAACACTCTTCCCAGGAAGCCAAATTGACTCTGTCACCCTTCTCTGTGTGCAACAGCTGTTTAAATTCACAGCCAGTTTTTAAAGAAGAGTTATAAGACACTCAGAATTGCCTGTGATCGATAGAAGGGGAGATGAGCCACATCTCTGGAATTGCTGTGCCCAAATTGAAGCACACCTCAAGAAATGTACAAAACCTCATTTCATGCAAAGTCAAGCGTCCTTACCATCCACCAAACCCATTTTCTGCTGTTGACAAGTGTTCAGCTCAAACAGACATGCTGAAGTCTGCTAGATCTCTGCCTGCTGATTATGAAAAGTCCTCTGTTTGCTCCAACCTGCATAGGAGAAAGTGACAATCTACCCGAAGTCCACTGACAAAAGACATAGAACTATCTCTGTTTCTAAATTTGACCAATACCACTCAGCAGAGCCATCAAGAGAAGCATGTGAAATGTTCATGGATAGCCGTCAGCCCCTGCGGTGGCTCCCCCTACAGAGATGGCCGACGTTGAATAGACGTGCACTGCATCAATATCACTTTCCAGTGCAGGACTGCAACTGAACCCATGTCTCAGAAACATGCAAAGTACAGATGTTTTTATGTCTGAAGTTGATGGGGTTGAACGTAAATGTAAGGGAAGGTGTAAGAATACAAAGAGAATGCCATCAACTTCCAGTGTGGCCAGTTCAAAGCCTCGCCTCAGCATAGTAAAAGCAAACCTGTACAGGAGCAAAAGCAGCAAAAAATCACAATTCAAAAATGAGTCCTTGAAAATCCCTATGAGTCCTTCAATCATAAGAGTATAACAGAAAATAAATGGATTATACAAATTTCCCAGAAACCATGATTGTCCTCCCAAGTCGATTCTGCAGCTGGGGCCCCAGCATCAATCTAATCACCCAGAACAAAATACAATAATGATTTCACTAGCTCTGAATCTTGGTCTGAATGATCCTCCAATCACTGTGATCATCTCACCAAAAGAATAGTAACAGAATAATGAAATGCCTAACAAATGTTCTTTTGCAACTTTAAGGAGAAAGATTGCAAAACAATCATTCTGGACATCTTATTTGTAAACAGAGATGTTTGGGTTTTTTTACTTCAAAAAAGATAAATTTAGAAAATATAAAAGTGAATAAAAGAAAAATTATTCATCTGCAATACTCTAGGATTAACAGTTGCGCGAATTTCCATTTTCTCATGTGCATAGAAAATTAGTGTATATGCTGGTAGCCATTTAATATACAATATCGTGTGTATTTTTTTACCTAACAGTTTATCATTAGCATTTTAATTTTTCCACGTTGCCTTCCTAACCATGATTTTTAATGGTTGTATAGCACTCTTCTATAAATATGCCTAATTTCCCTCCTATATTGGATAGTTTCTTTTTCTTACTTCATCATTTTTCTATTGAAACTAGCAGAGCTGATAAATTTAATAAAAACAGGCAGTTTTTAATATATACCAGTTAGCAAATGAGATGTACTATCCTAAGCACTTTCTATATACTAATTCACATAATACAGGGACTGTAAGGGAGTCTGTGAAGTGGAGGCTTTTTATTTCCATTTTACAATAAAGAACTAAGGCACAGAGAATGCACCTGGCTTCTATCGCAAACCAGAATTTCTAAACCAGAAAATCTGGCCCTTGAATCCATGTTTTCAATTATTTCTCTTTACTGCCTCTGGACAAAAAGGTTTTATCCCCTCACTTAGAATTGTTTTTCTTAAGACAAACTTTCTTTTCTGAGAAGGAAAATAAGTGGACCAGTAAGAGCACTTCAAAGTTTCCCAAAATATAATTGCTGAATTGCTTCCCAAACCAGTTACACATATTGTACCTGTCATTTTCTCCCAAGTCTACACATCATGAAGTCATCATATTCAGTTTCTAAAGCTTCAAGACTGTCTCATCTTCAGTACGTTTTTTAAATTCATAAAACATGACTCCTCATATTTCCTGTTAGATATTTCCCTCATAGTTAACTCTTTTTTGTCAATTTCCATGCTATTAGCTTCAATTGTTTTTTGGTTCTATTTATACTTGCCTGTTATATGTTTGTCCATCTCTCACCTTAATTCTCCAGTACCTTTTTGTTTTCAGTCTATTTCTTATAGGAAGGTAATTGCTGACTTGATATTCATAGTCTGACAAATTTATAGTCTTTCCATTAATACACTATTGGTGGGCTGGTCACAGCGGCTCATGCCTGTAATCTCAGTACTTTGGGAGGCCAAGGTGGGCGGATCATGAGGTCAGGAGTTTGACACTAGCCTGGCCACCATGGTGAAACTCCATCTCTACTAAAAATACAACAATTAGCTGGGTGTGGTGGCGGGTGCCTGTAATCCCAGCTACTCAGGAGGCTGAGGCACAAGAATCATTTGAACCTAGGAGGCAGTGGTTGCAGTGAACCAAGGTCGTGCCATTCCAGCCTGGACAACAAGGTGAGACTCTGTCTCAAAAAAAAAAAAAAAAAAAAAAAAGAATACACTACTGGTATCCTTCAGACTACTGAATATATATTGATAATAAAAATGTATCTACAAATTGAATAAATGTTTCCTATTCTCATCATTTAGATACATGGGTTTTATTTGCTTCTTAACACTGATTTGTAACTGTTTAAATGTTCTGGAACATTTTAAATAGTACAAGAATAATCAACTAACTCAGTATCTAAACTGAAAATTGAACTTTCTAGATCAGAATAATTTGGGGAGAGGAAAGAGCAATTTTTTACAGTGATTTTCAGTTTCCTTCATAGTTACAGGTCACTTCCGATTTTTTAAATTTCTTTTGAAGCAATTTTACAACAGCATAATTTTAAATAGTATTGTTTCATAATTAAAAATAACTCTATCTGTGGTTGTGTCTTTTTTCATATTTCTAATGCCATGTGTTTATGGTTACTCGTTCTTTCTCTCTGAAAATAGCCTACTTTCCTGAGCTTTTCAGAACACTGGAACTTATTTATTTGTTTGTTTGTTTGTTTATTTATTTGTTTGAGATGGAGTCTTGCTCTGTCGCCAGGCTGGAGTGCAGTGGCACAACCTCAGCTCACTACGACCTCCTCTTCCCAGGTTCAAGAGATTCTCCTGCCTCAGCCTCCTGAGTAACTGGAATTACAGGTGTGTGCTACTGCATTTGGCTGATTTTTGTATTTTTAGTAGAGACAGGGTTTTGTCATTGTGACCAGGGTGGTCTCCGACTTCTGACTTCAAGTGATCTGCCCACCTCAGTTTCTCAAATCCTGGGATTACAGATATGAGCCACAGCTCTGGGCCAGCACTGGAAACTAAAATTAGTTTAAATTAGTTCATCTAATTCAATATTTCTTTTATTTGTTTATACACTTAACTAATTTCTGTTTTGATCTTTCCAAACATTTTTTCCTTCTATGAATGTGCTGTCTCTGCTTTTCTTAGCCTCTTGAACTTAAAATTTTCTTTCACTTTAATTCTTCTTTATCTTTTTCTGGTTAAATAATAAAAGCTTTCATCACTGATATGGTTTGACTGTGTTCCCACCCAAATCTCATCCCAAATTGTAATCCCCACATATCAGGGGAGGGACTAGTGGGAGGTAATCTGATCATGGGGGCAGTTTACCCCATGCTGTTCTCATGAAAATGAGTGAGTTCTCACAGTATCTGATGGTTTTATAAGTGGTGGTTTCCCCTCTTCTCTCTCTCTCCTGTTTCCTTGTGAAGAAGGTGCCTGCTTTCCCTTCTGCCACGACTGTAAATTTCCTGAAGTCTACCCAGCCATGCAGAGCTATGAGCCAATTAACCCTCCTTTGCTTACAAATTACCCAGTCTCCCCTAGTGTCTTTATAGCAGTGTGAAGATGGACTAATACAGTCATCTCCACAAGTTATTGATAAGTATTAAGATTATGATCTTTATTTTCAAGAGAGTGTAATGTAGTATAAAATATGCTCACACATTTTGTGACACTCTTTTCAAAAGGTGCCACCTAATTTACTTCCTAAGTGTGGGCTATTCTCAGTAACCCACCACCAATAGAATAAGGTGAAAGTGATCATAAGTACTTAGATTAGGTCATAAGGGACATAGAAGATTTCTCCTCTCTCTTTAGATCACTTGGTCTAGGGAAAACCAGCTGCCGTGTCTCAAAGAGCCTTATGGAGAAGTACTAGACTAGACCCAATGGCTATATTCCAAACTGTGCTGTCAACAGCCTTCTATTCCATGAGAATTCTGATGATCACGAGTGAACCATCTTGGAGGTGGAACTTCCAGTTACAGCCAAGCCTTCAGATGACTGGGGCCTTAGCTGACATCTTGACTGCAACTTTAGGAGAAACACTGAAGTAGAACCACCCAGCTAAGTTGCTCCTAAATTCTGCCCCACGGAAACTGAGAGATAATAAATGTTTGTTGTTTTGGTCTTGAAATTTTGGGGCAATTTGTTATACAGTAAGAAATAACAGATCAAATATCACAGTTATTTATTTTGTCTTTGACCCTGAATTTGAGTTGCTGTGACACTACATCATTGTATTTATTTTTGTCATGGTTCTAGTTGTAACCTTTTCTAAGGCCTGTGTAATTAGAAAGTGGAGTTTATACAATGTCAGCTATTTAAAACTTATTAAGATTTTATTTATAGCTTAATATATCACCAAATTTTGTAAATATAGGGTGGATGCTGAAAAAAGTGATGTGACTGTATTTATGGCATCAATCTGATAAAGTGTATAAGTCAAACCTTATGTAATCTTATGTATGTTTTATTTGCTTCATCTTTAATAACTGAGGGTGATATGAAATCGCTCATGCTTATGGTATCTCGGTTCATTTTATTTAATTTGGAACAAATTTTCATGTATGCATTCTAGTGGAGATTTTTTTTAAAAAGTTTCTTAGTAATTATATAATTATCATAAATTTAATCATTTGGTTTTATAAGAGCCTTTTAAAAAATGAGTTTAATGAAATTTTCCTGTAGACCTTTATTATATTTATTAATTTTCTAATATTAATATTGTGGTCCTCTACCTACTTTAATTTTAGATTTTGCTGATATAGCTTTCTTCATTTTTAACACTTAACCTTTCAATCTCTGTTATAAATTCATCTTTTGTACCTAGAACTTAATTGCTATTCTTTGATCTGACTTTGACTTTTAAATGAGGAATTTAATTAACTTACTTTTAAAATTATAATCATTTGGTTCTAAACTTTTCTGTTCTTCTTTAATTTTTCACTGATGTAGTTTGCCCTTGTCTTTTAATGTGTAAACTTCGTTGTTGGTGGTGGTGATAGTTGTTTTGCTTAAATTAAGCAATTTTTTTTTGAAGGTGATTATGCCAGTGATCATTTTAACAGTTCCCTGTAAGCTTTTCAGGAGTACTCCTCAACTTATACATATCTAAATATAAAAAACTAAAATGAAATATTCACTTTTGGTCCTTTTTATATGAGATGAACCATTTAGTGTGCTTTTTTTACCCTCCATCTATTAATCTATTTGAAGTTTTGGATCAAGAATATCATATTTGTTTCATGACATGGAACCATACTGTGCCCCAAGATGAGGTTTTCCAGAGTTTTCTTAACTCACACTCTTCCTTAAAATGAGTGTCACTTCTTTTTAAATTCTAACTTTCAGAGTTAGATTCTTAAAAGCTGCTATTTTATTTTTCACATATTATCAGGGATTCTGAGAAAAATTTGCACTGGAGGCTGCTAGAGAGTGCTCATTTCAGACTAGATATCTACTTCAGACTATCCCTACCTCCTCTGCTTTCTTCAAATATCCATCTTCTGCTCTCACATCCCCACTCACTCTTAGCAGATAAAGTCATCTCCTACTTCACAGAGAAAGGAGAAGTAAACGGACAGAAATGTCCACTCTTTGCTGTAACCATATCGATCTTTTTGTTTTCTCATGATTCCTTTTCATTCTCCTCTTGCAATAAAGTAATTTTTTTTTGCATTTATCTTCTGCTAAAGTAAAATTAAAAGTGACTCCGACCAGTAGTTTCCATTAAAATATCACAAAATAACTAAATTTCCTATCTAATATCATCCAATATATATATTATACATCATCTAATATTATATACTACAAAACTGAGTTTTTAACACCCATTTTCAAATAAAAACATTGTTTTAAAGTATGTATACATACTTTAAAGCTGTATACATAATATCATAGATAGAAAATAAAATAATAAATTTTGATATCCATCCTCAAATAAAATAACTTTAGTGATTTTGGTACTTCTGACTTTGGTTTATATAATCTCATAATTTTAAAAATTAAAAATAAATAATTATTCTCAAATCTAACATTGCTTGGATGTTAGATAAGTTTAAGAAATTACTTTTAATTGTGTGGTGTGATTTTTCTACTGTGGTTATATTTGCCTTAAAAGTTTTTATCTTTTTAGATATACACATCAAAATAATTATTAATGAAAGTAAATGGTGGTCAGTTTGCTTTTAAGTAATCCAGTGATTGGTGGAGTAGGGGGCTGTTAGAGAGAGAGGGTTGGAATATAGAAGAAACAAACTTGGTCCTGAATGAGCAACAGCTGAAGCTATGTGATGTCTATATGAGAGTTCATTATGCTTTTTTCTCTATATATATTTTTGAAGTTATCACTTTAATAACATTTTAATTGTTACAATTGTATAAACACATATGAAACTGATTTTTAACAATCACTACCAGTCTCTGCTACAATTTCCATTTTTCATTTGATGTGAGAAGAAGTATATTTTTGGGGATAGCCTCTTTCAGGAATTACTATGGAGAGTATGTTTTCGGCTAGGAATAGTAAGAATATATTTATGAAAGCTAAGTATGAGAATATATCTATTGTCTTCATTTGGCCTGGATATTCTTGAACCCAGAAAAATTTTATGCTGGCATCTGCCTTACTACAAGTACCTACCACTAAAATGGCTTTGACTTACTAAAGTACTGTGATTTGAAATACATTTTTTTAATTAGAAGTCATGGGAACTACTTCAACTCTGACGATTTCTTTGAATAGTAGTAAACACTATTAGTTGCTAAATCAAGGCTTATGAATCACAAAAGCATAAACACTGATCTGAAGTAACCAGGGGAGTTACAAGAGAGCAGTTACTCCTGTTTATACCCCTTGCTTACTGAACTAAAGCCAGGTGACATTTTTTTCCTCTGGTGTTACTAAGATTTCTTCTGCTGACCCACAAATCCTAATACTTTGGTTGACTTGACCAACACTAAGACGGGAACAGCATTGTGAAATGAATAAATTATACTTCTTCATCATATCATTCTATAAAATCTTAGAAATTGTAGGATTTTTATCTTTTATCGCTGTTCTATGTTAGTTTCAATTTTTCTATGAAAATTGCCAAAATTATGTGTGTGTGTGTTGTTGGTGTTGTCAATATGAATCTAATAAAAAAACCTGTGTTGAGTCCTACTACATCAGTACATCTATTAATCCATTCTTTCATTCAAACAAGTTGACTGAGTGCTCAGTACACTCACAGCAATGTATTCAGCTTACAAATATCCTCCATCCCTGTCTTCATGGAATTTCCATCTCATAGCTAGCGGCTTCTTTGGGAGAGGATAAGAGGTTAAACACTTGGCCTAACAGGTTAGGATGGAATTAGTGTCTACTTCTAGTAGGTTAAGAGACAGAAACCCAAGTTTCTGTGTCTCCCTGGCTCCAGGCTCAAATATGGTAAATGACTTAGACTAATCATTTAAATTTGGTGCTCATGGATCCCCCATAGATTTTAGGAGAGGATCTATGTAGCCATTTTCCATTTTGCACATTCTATCTATTCATAGAGACTTCCTCAGAATAGCCCATAATATTCAAAGGGTTAAGAGCCACTGCCTTGCTAGCCTATGTTAATATGACATGAATAAATACGATTCATAAATGATGAAGTTTCCATTTTTCTTATCCACCCTTCATGGGGGAATTCTGGGAGATTGCTGGTGTGTTATAGTGGCAGAGCACAAGGAGATCCATTTAGAATGACAAATGGTTTGCCAGACAAGGCTCCATAATCAGTCCTTTCTTGACATGGCACATTTTCTTCTGCAATTTAGAATTAATGACTAGAATTATTAATACCCATAGAAAATAGAGATTTTGCTTATTCTAAAAAGCTGCAGAGTTCTTTTAGGTGACGACAGTCTGGGTTTAGTGCAATGGTCCATGAGAATAATGAATGAGATTTATTTCTCTTTTAAAATTTAATACACAACATCTATTTGACAGTTACTAAACTTATTTTCCTCAGAGATGACTTGATTATATAAAGCATTATTTTATTTTATTTATTTCCATAAGTTTGTGGGGAACAGGTGGTGTTTGGTTACATGAGTAAGTTCTTTAGAGGTGATTTGTGACCTTCTGGGGCACCCATCACCCCAAGTGATAAACGTTGTACCCCATTTGTAGACTTTTACCCTTCACCCACTTTTCACCCTTTTTCCCAAGACCCAAAGTCCACTGCACATTGTATCACTCTTAGGTCTTTGCATCCCCATAGCTTAGCTCTCACTCATTCTTAACCACACGGTAGAGGCTGAAAAAAAAGAGACTTTACAAATTGAAATGCAATGCTCTTATTTCAAAATAGTCTAATGTCCACGAATGTTTTCTTAAAGTAAATACTAAATGCATGTTTAACACTTTAAACTTTGTATAACCTCAATACCACAAAATATGTAAATTATATTATGCAGATGTGGGAAAATTGGGTGGTACATGAACAATACTTTTCACTACTAGCAATTTTATAATATGAAATGCACATATTGACTTAGAAATCTAGTTTTCAGCCCACAAAGTAACTTTGAAATATTACTGTATTGTTACAATAGAAATAAAATAAAAATCAGAGAATGTAATTTAAAAGGTTTTAAAATATCAGCTGCCTACCACTGGGTTATAACCCAAAGCATAAAATAAATATCCACGAGTTCTTAACTAACAAAAATAAGTTGTTGCATAAATAAATAAATGAGGGAGAAGAGACAAATCTCCCACGTAAAATAATTTCATAAAATTTATGTAGACGCTCTGCCCTCAAGGAGGAAGGTAACTCCCCACTCTGTATGATGACTGTTTTCTGGAGAGCACCAGATGGAAAGGGAGAAGCTAAGAGTGACTTTACAGTGGAGAGACCGGGCACACACTAATTCAGCGGTGATCAAGGTCAACATCGAGAGTGAAAAGCCACATCGATAGAATGTACCCTTCCTGTGGCGTGATGAAATGACATTTTACTTGTATGCTCTCCCTACCAAAACCCCACAATCCTGTCTAATCATGAGAAAAACATCAGACTAACTAACCCCAGTAGATATTTTACCAAAACACGTGATCAACACTCCTCAGACTATAAAAGTCATCAAAATCAAGAAAAGTCTGAGAAACTCTCGTGACCAAGAGAAATCTAAGGAGATTTGATCACTAAATGTATTGTGGTATCCTGGATGATACCCAAGAACAACAACAAAAAAGAACATTAGGTTAAAACTAAAGAAATCTGAATAAAGCATGGACTTCAGTTAATAATTGTATGCCAGTATGGGCTCATTAATTGTGACGAATGTACCATACTAAATTAATATGTTAATAATATGAGAAACTGGATATAGAGGAACTATAAATAGTCCTGGAATACAACTGGAAATATAGGAGAGCTCTCTGTATTATATTTGTAATTTTTCTGTAAATCTAAAAATGTCATCTGCCTAAAAATACTTTGCATATAAGAAATGTCAAACAAAAATTTCATCATGTTCAAAATGGGAACATTCTATCAGTCTTCAGCAATACTTTTCTGTAAAATCTTTAAAGAATTTTAATGAATATGTAAGCACTTCATCCTTCACATGCATAGCTTTCTCAAATCTTTCAAATAAGAGTCTGGATAGCAATTTCATAACTGTGCTTACCTACCTTACACTGGATTTCAGGTACTGCTGCCAATCCAGCCAACTCTGTGGGTGAGCTCCCACCCTTTACCTCCCAACCTCAGTACTATTGAAAGCTTGTGTCAACGATTTGTCAATTGAGTGAATAAAATCATGAAACAGGGATGCTTCTTGAAAAGCAACAAAAATCTAACGGTCTGAATAATCATGCCACTGATTTGAATTACACTTTCAAATAGGTTTATCTGGAAGGAATTGAGCAAGTAAAGAATTATAGAGGCTGAGACAGGAGGGTTGATTGCTTGATCCTAAAAGTCCAATAGTGTGGCATTTTCCTTCTTAAGAATAGCCTCTGCACTCTAGCCTGGGCAACAGAGGAAGACCCATTTCAACAACAACAAAAAAAGGTAAAAAGAAAGTACTTATGCAATCAGTAAGAGACTTTTCCTATAGTCTTGAAGAAGGCTTTGTTTGTTAATTTTAAGAATGTCATTTTATGCTTAGCTGGGTAGTGGTTAAAAAAAAAAAAAAAGAGGCCTGGCACGGTGGCTCATGCTTATAATCCTAGCATTTTGGGAGGCCAAGATGGGTGGATTATTAGGCCAGGAGTTTGAGGCCAACCTGAGCAACACAGTGAAAACCCATCTCTACTAATATACAAAACATTAGCCAGGAGGTGGCTGGTGCCTCTAATCCCAGCGACTTGGGAGGCTGAGGCAGGAGAATTGCTTGAACCTGGGAGACAGAGGTTGCAGTGAGCTGAGATGGTGCCACTGCACTCCAGCCTGAGCAACAGAAAAAAACTTTGTCTCAAAAAAAAAAGTGTGGGGGGGTGGATGGTGGCTCTCTTTTAAGTTCTTTGACAAACTGGTTCTCAAAGCAGTGTGAATCAATGGCTAGACTGATTCACATTCCCCCCAACAGTGTATAAGTGCTCCCTGTTCTCCACAGCCTTGGCAGAATCTATTGAGTTTTCACTTTTTAATAATAGCCATTCTGACTGATGTGAGTTGTTATCTCACTGTAGATAAAGGAAATGTGGTACATAGACACAATGGGATGCCGCAAGGTGATAAGAAAAATAAAATCATGTCCTTTGCAGCAACATGGATGCATCTGGAGGCCATTATCCTAAGCAAATTAACACAGGAAAAGAAAACTAAATACCAAAATTTCTTACACATAAATAAGAGTTAACACTGAGCACACATGGACACAAATGTTGAAACAGTAGCCACTGTGCACTCCTGAAGGTGGGAAGGAGAGAGGAGATGTGGGTTGAAAAACAACTTGTTGTGTACTATGCTCATGACCTGGGTGATGGGATCCGTATCCCAAACCTCAGCACCACACAGTACACTCATGTGACAAACCTGCACATACACTCCCTGTATCTAAAATGAAACTACACCTTACACTAAAATTAACTCCAGATGGATTAAAGATTAAACATAAGATCTAACACCATAAAACCCCTAGAAGAAAACCTAGGCAACACCATTCAGGACCTAGGCATAGTCAAGGACTTCATGGCTAAAACACCAAAAAGCAATGGCAACAAAAGCCAAGATAGACAAATGGGATCGAATTAAACTTCCAGAGCTTCTGTACAGCAAAGGAAATAGTCATTAGAGTGAACCGGCAACCAACAGAATGGGAAAAAATTTTTGCAATCTACCCATCTGACAAAGGGCTCATGTCCAGAATCTATAAACAACTAAAACAGATTTACAAGAAAAAAACAAACAAACCCATTCAAAAGTGGACAAAAGATATGAACAGACACTTTACAAAAGAAGACATCTATGAGGCCAACAAACATAGGAAAAAATGCTCATAATCACTGGTCATTAGAGGAATGCAAATCAAAACTACACTGAGATACCATCTCACACCAGTTAGAATGGCAATCATTAAAAACTCTGGAGACAAGAGATCCTGGAAAGGATGTGGAGAAATAGGAACACTTTACACTGTTGTTGGGAGTGTAAATTAGTTCAACCATTGTAGAAGACAGTGTGGCGATTCCTCAAGGACCTAGAAATAGAAATACCATTTGACCCAGCAATTCCATTACTGGGTATATACCCAAAGAATTATAAATTGTCCTATTATAAAGACACATGCACATGTATGTTCATTGTGGCACTGTTTACAATAGCAAAGGCCTGGAACCAACCCAAATGTCCATCATCAATAGACTGGACAAAGAAAATGTGGCACATATACACCATGAAATACTACACAGCCATAAAAAACGATGAGTCCATGTCCTTCATAAGGACAGATTCATCCATATGAATCTGAAAACCATCATTCTCAGCAAACTGACACAAGAACAGAAAACGAAACACCGTATGCTATTGCTCATAGGCGGGTGTTGAACAATTAGAACACATGGACACTGGGAGGGGAGCATCACACACTGTGGTCAGGAGGGGCAGCTAGGGGAGAGTGGGGAGGGATAGTGTGGGGAGAAATACCAGATATAGGTGATGGGGGATGAAGGCAGCAAACCACCTTGCCATGTATGTACCTATGCAACAATCCTGCATGATCTGCACATGTACCCCAGAACCTAAAGTACAATTAAAAAAATAAAATGAAATAAAATAAGACTGCACATTTTTTTAAATAAATGAATGAATTAAAAGATAGTTAAAAAGACAGAGAGGGCCATCATGCTGTCATTCCTAAAAGACAACTTCACAATGTGACAATTCTGTGGTATTTTAGGATGCTTATAGATTTACACAACTTAATTTAAACCAAACTCTGATGCCTATAATCTATCACCAAATTCTGTAGAAAAGAATGCTTCTTGGACAGGCACAGTGGCTCACATCTGTAATCCCAGCACTTTGGGAGGCCAGATCACGAGGTCAGGAGTTCAAGACCAGCCTGGCCAACATGGTGAAATCCCGTCTCTACTAAAAATACAAAAATTAGCCAGGCATGGTGGCAGGCGCCTATACTCCCAACTACTTGGGAAGCTGAGGCAGGAAAATAGCTTGAACCCAAGAGGCAGAGGTTGCAACGAGCCAACATTGCACCACTGCACTCCAGCCTGGGTGACAAAGCAAGACTCCATCTCCAAAAAAAAAAAAAAAAAAAAGCTTCTTTTAAATATTTTCCATTACTTTCCTCAGAGATAGCAAATTCTTTTTAATGAAACAAAGGAGTCATTCTCATAAGAGTTTGGCAAGACCTGCATCGACTACCAACCATTAGTAACTTCCTGTCCCTGGGTAGCTTGGCCTCAGGGTCTAGAGGTCTGATCTGAGATTTTCCGTCAGTGAATTTTATGAATTTTATAAACTGCTCATAAACTTGACAAGTTTGGCCTCTTGTCACCATATATCCCAAGTCACTCCACAAATTGTTATCTTGTTTGTTACTTATTTTACTAAAGCAAGCTTAGATGTCCAATATTATTTCTTATTGAGGGAAGAATCTCCCTCTTGAATGTACCAATTAAGCTGAAATAATATTACTTGAGGTAATTTTTTTCGCTATGTTTGACATAATTTTAAATTTACATAAAAGTTACAATAAAGTACAAAAGCCCTCTGAGGCCTTTCACTCAGTAGTTTTCTCCCCTTTGCTTTCCTTTATTTGTTATCCTTCTCCCTTCTCCTTTTCTCCTTCTTCCTCATGTTCTTCTCTCTGTCATTTTTAAATAATGCATACATAAACATCTCTTTATCCCTGTACTAGAGTTGTATATTTTCTCTCTCTATTGTTTTGTTTTAAGACAGGGTCTCACTCTGTCACCCAGGCTGGAGAGCACTGATGTGATCATGGCTCACTGCAACCTCTACCTCCTGGGCTCAATCAATTCTCCTGCCTCAGACTTCCAGGTAGTTAGGGCTACAGGCATGTTTGACTATAGCTGGCTAACTTTTGTATTTTTTGCAGAGACATGGTTTTGCCATATTACCCAGACTGCTTTCGAACTCCTAAGTTCAAGGGGTCCACACCAGTCTCAGCCTCCCAAAGTGCTGGGATTACAGATATGAGCCACTGCACCTGACCAAATATAGAATTTTCTTTACCTATCTGTAGGAAAATTATCAAAATCAGTATTCAAACATGGAAAATGTATTATCTAATTCCACAGAACTAGTTCATATGTTGCCAATTCTACAATAACATGTCCTTCATTGAAAAAAAAAATCCAAAATAATTCACTATATTTATATTCAGTCATCCTGTCTCTTTAATCATTTTTAATTTGGACTGCTTCATGATTTTTTATGACATTAATAACTTTGAGAAGTACAGATCAGTTATTTTATACACTGCTGCTCAATTTATGTTTGTTTGATGGTTCCTATGGTTACATTCAAGTTAAGCCTTTTCAGAAATAAAATAAAAATCAGGCTGTCTTCTTAGTGTGTAATAACAGGAGGCAGATTCTGTTGAATGATCACGAGGGTTGTTTCATTGCTGGCAATATTAATTTTCACCATTTGGTTAAGATGGTAGCTATTGGTTTGTTTAAGCCTGGTTTCCACAGTACGGAAGAGTTGTCTTTCTCTGTCATTTATTTATTGTTTGTCTATTTCTAAAATTTCCTTTAGTATTTAGGAAGCTTTGTGTTTTGTGCAAGTGATAACCTCTGTATTTATCTTTCTAATGTCCTTATTTTATGTTTCCTTTTTAACCTTTAATATATTGTCAGTTTTTAATGGTATCCTTAATTTTTGCCTGCTGCCTATTAAACAATCAATGACTTCACTCCAATTTCCTTTTGTCCTGAGACTTTTCCTCCCAAATTTTGTTTGCCCTAATTCTGTCAGAACATACAACACGTAACTTATAGCATTTGTTATATAACATTTCGTCCTTGACCTCATTTTCAACTTAGTCTCATTCCAACAAATCTTTACTCATTATCTGTCATTTTGCTAAGTTCTCAAGCCATTTCTTAATTGATTGAAATTCATCTTATAGTAGATTCTTAAAGATGGGATAAAGGGTATAAAATTCCTTGATCTGTTGAATGTCAAAATTTTTTATAGCAATAATACTTGAAAAATGGATTGACTGGGTATACAATTCTTAGTTCATTGTTTCATTCCTTGAGGCTTTTGAAAATGCTCCTCCATTATTGCCTTGCCTTGTATGTTGTTTTTGAGACAGGTGATAATAATCTTTTCTCCTTGTAAGTTATTTGATCTTTTCCCTAGAGGTCTGGAGGCATTTTCTTTATCTTCCAACTTTCAATCATTTTTCTAAGATATGGCTTGGAGTTTAACATTTTGTTAAATTTTTATGGTAGTAAGATGACCCTATGTTACATACATTAAGGTCTTCTATTTCCAGAAAGTATTTTTAAGTTATAGTTTCCATTCAACACATAAAAAAAAAAGTTGTTCCACTCTCTTTCAAGATTCAAAATTTCTGATGTCACTGCTTAATATAGTTTGGCTGTATTCTCACCCATATTTCATCTTGAATTGTAGCTCCCATAACTCCCATGTGTCATGGGAGGGATCCAGTGGGCAGTAATTAAATCATGGAGGTGGGTCTTTCCTGTGCTGTTCTCATAATAGTGAATAAGTCTCAAGAGATATGATGGTTTTATAAAGGGGAGTTCCCCTGCACATTTTCTCTTGCCTGCCACCATGTAAGACATGCCTTTTCTCGTCATTTGTCTTCCACCGTGATTGAGGCCTCCCCAGCCATGTAAAACTGTGAGTCAATTAAACCTCTTTCCTTTATAAATTACCAAGTCTTGGGTAAAACTTTATTAGCAGCATGAGAACAGAGTAATGTACCTCTTAATCAAATTATCACCCACTTTTATGCAACTTGACCTCTTTTTCTTGCTGCTCTCAACATTTCTTTTTTATGTTGGCTTTCAGCAGGTTGACTATAATGTGCCCAAGCACAACCATTTTTTTTCATCTTTTTTATGCTTGATGTGTGATAAGCATCTCGAATCTGTAAATATGTGTCTTTCCCTATTTGGAGAAATTTCAGCCATTATTATTTTCAGACACTTTTTTTCTTTCTGATAGTTTTTCTCCTCATGACAAAGGACTCTGGTTACACCTATGTTTGACTTTTTAATAGTATTTAACAAGTTTTTTAATTCTATATTTATTTTTTAACTGTATTTCTGTTATTTTCAAATTGAATACTTCCTTTATTTATTTTAAAGGTTTACTAAGTCTCTCCTCTATCTTCCTCATTCTGCTATTTGGGAAACTTATTTCAGTTCTAATGTTTTGATGCAGTTATCTTTTATTCATTTTTCTGCTGAGATTTCATATTTTTAAGTTCATTGAAAACATATAATCCTTTACATTATCAAGGAATTTATACAAGCTTCTTTGAAATACTCTTATGTTAATTCTAACATTTATTCTATTCTCATGTCTGGCCTTCATTGATTTTTTTTTTTTCTTGCAACATTCTAATGTTAAGCTATAGAGAGTCTGAATTTATTTAGTTTTATCTGATAATTGTTGGTTTTTAGGAGTATTGTTGTTGCTTGTTTTTTATTTATTTTTGAGACAGACTCCTGCTTTGTTGCCAGGCTGGAGTGCACTGGCACAATCTCAGCTCACTGCAACCTCTGACTTCCCAGTTCAAGCAATTCTCATGCCTCAGCCTCTTGAATAGCTGGGATTACAGGCACATACCACCACGCCCAACTAATTTTTGTATTTTGGTTTCACCATGTTGGCCAGGATGGTCTCGATCTCCTGACTTTGTGATCCACTGGGACTGGCCTCCAAAATGCTGGGAATACAGGTGTGAGCCACTGCACCTGGCCTGTTGTTTGCTTTAACAGGCACCTAATTTGATTGGATTGAATTACAAATGCACTCTTGGGAGTTAGCTAAAATTTTAAAGTAAAAATTGTGTTTCTTAGTTAAGCTGTCTTCAGTCTAATGCTCCTCCAGCTGAGCTATTTCAGCAAAGACAGTTAAACTGTTCAGAATATGCTCCAACCATGCATGTCTCATCAGTCATTTAGAGATGCGGATGGATGTAAACCAAAAAGTACTTGGCTGACTTTCTGTGAATACTCCTTTCTCTCCAATGGTTATGGTTGTCTCATCCTAAATCCTCTGGTTAACCAAAAAGATTGTCATTTTTGAGATGTAGTTTCACTCCTCCTGCCCAGGTTGGAGTGTAATGGTGTGGTCTCAGCTCACTGCAACTTGTGCCTCCTGGGTTCAAGCACTTCTCCTGTCTCAGCCTCCCAAATACCTGGGATTATTGGTGCCCACCACACCCAGCTAATTTTTGTATTTTTAGTGGAGGTGAGGTTTCACCATGTTGACCAGGCTGGTCTCGAACTCCTGACCTCGGGTGATCTGCCCACCTTGGCCTCCCAAAATGTTGGGATTACAGATGTGAGCCACTAAGTCTTCATCTATTGTTTCTCCAGTAACTGCCTTTTATGTGTGGGTTTTTTTTTTTTTTTTTGAGTTGATAGTTATCTGCAGTAGGGTTTGTCTGTCTAATTGGAGTTTCCTCAGCCATTACTGAAAGTGGAAAGAATGGATGATACTTTTAAATATTACTTGTTTCCTTGTTTTTTTAAAAGAAACCTTTTTAGTATTCCAATTATACATATATTATCATCTCTTTGTCTGTCATTTAAATCACTTTCTCTTTTACTGCTTTCTTTATATACTTTTAATTATATTTTATACTTTACTTCTTTTACTCAATGTTTTTTATATTGTTTCAAATTGTTTTTATCTTCCCTAGGCAACTTGTAATTTACTCTTTGTTCCTGGTATATTTTTTCTTTTTAAATTTATTTTTTGAGTTGAACTCATTCTAATTTCATTGAGAGAATTGTCCTTACTTGAATCGTTCAGGTTTTAATTTTCTAAGTTGTTTAAAGTACTTATAGATAGCTAAATAGAGAGATACTGTTTTTGCATCTGTAGTCTGTGGATGGAGCTGCTAGTCTAGTGTTGTTTATCAGACACAAAGCATATTCCAGGCACAAAGCATATCGTCAGCCAGTATACCAAAGAAGGGTTTCTTTAATGATTTGGTGGTGTGAGATAAATAAATGAGGGAAAATATATAAGAAGGTGTTTAGTTTTCCTCTTTATTTCATTTAGTAGTCTTCCAAGATACTGAATATCCTCTTCTTGCCTATTTTTTCCTTTTCTACTCGATTTCTAAAAGGCACCACGCCATTTTTTCTAAAAATATTTTTCCCTTGAAACAATGCTTTTCTAAGGCTCACTTCTTAGGTTCCAGATGCATTTTTAATGCTTTTTCTGTAAACTGTGCCCTGAACAACACACACTGGGACCTGTTATGGTATGGAAGGCAAGGGGAGGAAGAGCATTAGGACAAACTGAGCAGGCACCGTTTTTTGCATCTGTACATACTTTTCTTTTTTTTTGGTATGTATGCTTGTCATAAATTCTGAATACTCTATGTCTTGCAATTTTTCCAGAGCTGCTTTTGTATTACCCAAAAGCTTGTATCAAGAATGGTAGCTTGCCAGGAATAGGTATCTATTTTTCTTCTAAAATTAATTTAAAGTTGAATGGTCTCTGTTTTCTTGTTTAGGTATAAGTTTTATGTCCGTTTTTTGTTTGTTTGCTTGAGAAGTCAGTAATGCCCTCCATTGCTTTCCCTGCTAAGGATTTTATATTTACTATATTGGCATGAAATTAGAGCTCATGTTACAAACTCAGTACTCACTCTGTGGATCAGCAAATCAGTGTGAAAATTCTCATTTTTGCTGAAGATTTATATATGTGCATTCATCAACTAGGGAAATAATTGCAGGATGAACTGAGATGTGGACCTCTTGGGAGACAGACTCAGTTCAAAGTTTTATTTATAACTTGACCCATTAAATTCCAAATCACTGAAGGTTTGTTCTAGGTCTCTTTGTGACAGTGTTGAGCAACTTCCACACCTCTAAGCATTACCCTGCTGAATGGCTGCAAGTTCTTCTAAGACTGAATGAAGATTCACATGATATGCCTATGATGATATTGTGAGGCTCTTCTTTATGAGTTCCTAGGCATTGACTTTATCAGGACGTTGGATATGTGAAATGACACATATATTCGAATTTGATAAGAAACTGTGTTTCTCAAGGAGTCATCAAAATTTTTGTTTGTATTTTTTTAATGTGAAATAACTCTTTAGTAAGCTATCTCTTATTTTAGTCCCCAGGAGTCCATGATCAGAAAGTTATAATCAAAGCTCACTCTGAATCAGAACATTTAGTTCACCTCCCTGGTCCTTATATGTGACTTTCCATCATGCTTCTGGTGATCATGTGCTCCGTATTGGTGTTTGTTATCCTACATGCTTTAATATCATTAAAATCAGCCCATTTTAACTCCCTCATCTTCCACCTGCATCATCAGCCCACAGAGAGAACCACTAAACTATTTTAGAAATACTAATGTTCATGAGAACACATGGACACAGGGAGGGGAACAACACACACTGGGACCTATTGGGGGATGGAAAGCAAGGGAATGGGGAGAATTAGGACAAATACTTAATGCATACAGGGCTTAAAACCTAGATAAAGGTTGACAGGGGTAGCAAACCACTATGGCACATGTATACCTATGTAACAAACCTGCACATTCTGCACATGTATCCCAGAACTTTAAAGTAAAATAAAAAAGAAAAAGCTATAAAACTAATATATTCAAAGTGATAGTTATCTACTAAATAAGTTCCTGTTGACAAAAAAGAAATACTAATGTTCCCTTCACTAATGACTTATTTATGGCTTTAGAAAGGGCATGTCTTCTATGTCTTCCTATACACTATAGATGAATAATGAATGGATTACACTCAATAAATCCACCCCAGCATTTTTTCCTCTTTGTTATATAAAAGAATATACGGTATCTCAAATTAACTTAGACTGTGTCACTCGAGTATATCAAGCAAACATTTAAAACTACTCCTACTGCTCTGAGTAGCATATTGAATCCACAATCTCATATGCCTTCCAGATTTCAAAATAAAGTAGTCTGATCTATATTTATATTCTTCTCTATTTGTTCTAGCATCCTTGGAATCCATTACCGCACATACTGCTCAGATTGCTTTTGCTGATACCAATTAACAAAGAAGTGACTTCTTCAGACCTCTTAGGCATGCTGCAATCTGACTGCACCTATATATCTGGAGAAAATGAGGGTTGGGAGGGAAGGGAATGAAAAAATTGAGGTTCTTTTGCAAAATAGACAAGGGAGACACAATAACTTTTAAGCCAAGCTGGGACAGACTCTTTAGACCAAATCAAGCTTGCTTCAGGCAGCAAGCTAGGCTCAGCAGCATTAGAAGCTTGGGTAGCTCCAATTCTTCCAAATGCTACCATGGCAATTCTTAGAGCCCATTCATTCTTAATCAATTCCCTAAGAGGTTTGGAAACACTATATATCTAACTAATGTTGTAATTTGACAAAGAATAGAATCTTCTACGCATTTGTTTTTCAGCTTATGATCTCAGCATTTGAGGTATAAAATGTATTAAAGAGGCTATTTTGACAGTTGTAGAACATTCCTAGTTTTCAGTTCATGCTTTGATACAAGAATATACTGATTTGAGTTCATTATTCCTTTTTAAGCTATGCAGTGTCTTAAATGTGACCACCCCATCCTTCATTCTTTGAATAATGTTATGTTCTTTATAGTACTGTATAGCAGCAATCACTTAGTGGCCTTCAGTGGATATTCCAGGTCACAAATAGGCAATAATTTAACACATTATATTGCAACTATATATCACAGACTGCTATAGTCTCATCCTTTAATGCTCTGGAAGGCACTAGATTTTCGTTGCCTTCTTTTCCATACAGGTTAGATAAGAATGTGAGATTCCCCCAAACCCTATAAGGAAAGACAACTCACTCCCTTAATAGTCCCTATGCTATATATCAAGGTTGTTTTTTATGAGAAGTGGAAACAGATACTGATTTAAGCAGAAAAGACTTTTGTTGGAAATATATCAGAAAACACATATGTGGTTGTTTGAGTTACTTTCCTCAGCTCTCCATCCTTCCTTGCATTCACAGCCTCAGCCTTTGTAATATCCACTCCCTAAGATGTTACATGTCTTTCCACTAGAGGAAGCATATATTCCCTACCCCACTGATGGTGGGCTTAACCATAGGATTTATATGGTCCAATCAGACACTAGAAGGTGTGACATAAACAGAAAATTCAAATGTGCTTGCTCACTTGCGTCTGTTGTCATACATTGTTACCTTTCATCATCAGAAAGACATGCCTCCAATAACTGCAAGTCCAAGAAACATAAAGAAAGTGTGAAGGAGACCTGGACCTAACCACGGCTCGTAGCCACGCCTTGCAAGATCCAGCCTAGAAGGGCTGATCTTTTATCAACCTGCATCTATAAAAGTTTAAAACAAAAGTTTATGTTGAATGCTATTGAGCTTTTCTTTTCCTTTTATTTTTTTTTCTTTTTAGGGAGCAGGGAGGATTATCTTGAAGAGTTTTTGTGGATATAGCTGATACACACATCAGAGAATCATAGAATCACTGAAATAACTAGAAAACCAAGGTTAAGAATGGAGGCAAGAGCCAAAGGAAGCTAAGAATAGCTAAGACTCCACCACAGAAATGCTTTACTTGGGAAGGTGCAATAGGTATCATCGCCACTGGAGACTTCCACTCTCCCAGCATATTCTGCAAACCTCGGGCACATGCTGAGAGTTTACTATTCAGCCACAGCTTCAGAAAACCGTCTCTAGTGACCTCTGTTCTCTTCATCACTCTTCCGTATTCAAAGCCCATGTAATTAGCCAGCCAGGGTTACATGTCTCCATTCTCACTGCCAGAAAGTTCGGAGAAGGAATATCCTCCCTGCTATGGCTTATAACAACCTTGCGATTCCTGAAGCATATAAAAGGTATGTAACATCTGGGTGACTATAAAATGACAAATGTCTATTATAAGTCTTTGCCTGAAGCAGAATGATAACTCAGTGGAACCCGGTCATTTTCAAGCCAGACTATACCTAAACATCACAACAGTAGCAGTAACAGCCAACATGCTTTTACTTTGTGTTAAACACTTGTTAAGAGAATGATATATCCTTTTATTGTACATGTATCTCCTTTATAGAAATGAAAAAAATGAAGTCTAAGATGGTTAAGCAACTTGCTCAGATTCACACAGCTCAATGTAGCAAAGCCAAGTAACAAACCAGGCTAGTCGGATTATGAAACCCTGACTCTTAACCACTGGGATGCACTATTTCTCAAGCACTCCAGAATCATTTCCAGGACACAAGGAGCTCTACATCCTGTTAAGACTAAGGAAGGTGATGACTCCATAAGCATCATCAATATCCTACTCCAGGTCTTAATTCAATCGCCACTTTTTTTTTTATTGCTTTTATGCTATTCCTCTTTTTTTCTGCAGAGATAAAATGGGAAATAACTGATCTTTCTCAAGTACTGGAAAATCTATTATAAAGCTTCCTCTCTGCTTCTCTCACAGTTTTTCTCTGTCTCTCTTTTTTTTTTTTTTCAGAAGGAATTTCACTCTTGTTGCCCAGGCTGGAGTGCGATGGCGCGATCTTGGCTCACCGCAACCTTCGCCTCCCGAGTTCAAGCTTCTCTTCTGCCTCAGCCTCCCGAGTAGCCGGGATTACAGGCATGCACCACTATGCCTGGCTAACTTTGTCTTTTTAGTAGAGATGGGGTTTCTTCATGTTGGTCAGACTGGTCTCGAACTCCCGACCTCAGGTGATCCGCCCGTCTTGGCCTCCCAAATTGCTGGAATTACAGATGTGAGCCATCTCACCCAGCCCTATCTCTGTCTCTTAATGGAATGTGCTATTTTATTTTCATTTTCTTTTCCTTAATATTTTGAGTGGTTAGGTCTCCAAATACTTTCTAGAGAAAAAAATAATTTTTATTTTCCCTAAGCCTTGACAAGCTATGAAAGCTCTTTGAGGTTTGCGGTGTATGTATATGTGCATGTGTGTCTCTGTGTGTACATCCACATGTACCCTACTGTAGCTATTGTTGTTGTTAAACAGAGTCTCGTAGATGCTTGACAGTTACACTGTTCCCCAGGAATGACTTGACAACTTATCAAAAAGAGTCATGAGAGAGAAAAGGGTGGAGAAAACTGTCTAGTGGGCCAGAGTCATATAGTTGAAATCCTCACTTGCCCATTAATAAGCTATGTGGCACTTGCAGTGAATTCAGATTACCTGAGCATTTATTCTAATGTTAACATAACAAGATAAAGAATTAAGAATGCTGGCTGTGTGCAGTGGATCACGTCTGTAATCTCAGTAATTTGGGAGGCTGAGGTGGGTGGATTACCTGAGATCAGGAGTTCAAAACCAGACTGGCCAATTTGGTGAAACCCTATCTCTACTAAAAATACAAAAATTAGCCTGGTGAGGTGGTGTGTGCCTGTAGTCCCAGCTAGTTGGGAGGTTGAGGCAGGAGAATCACTTGAACCTGGGAGGGGAAGGTTGCAGTGAGCTGAGATCACACCACTACACTCTAGTCTGGGCAACAGAGCAAGACTCCATCTCAAGAAAAAAAAAAGAAGAAGAAGAAAGAATACTGCACACAGCTCAGAGCCTAACAGAAAGCTAACAGAAAGTAAGTACTTAATGACTTAATGGTAGCACCTATCATCACTATTGCTGCTGTTCCTATTGTAATGGTGGTGAATACATTAACCTTCCAGACATATTCATTGGAGACCATTTCTTAGCATTTTTGACAACGAGTACTGATCATATTAATTTTAAAAACCATATTTTTAAGCAATTAAGTTTATTTTGAGGGATAATGATAGAATTTATTCCTAAATCTTTAAAATTACTATCCCATGAAATCATTCTCAGGGATCCTTTAAGAGGTAGATATTAACGTGGGCATTATTTAAGCTGCCCATGCTGCAGTTCTTGTGTTACCACCACATAAATGAGTTGGCTGTAACCACTGGTAACTTACCTGAAAGCCAGGCCCAGGATTAAAACACTTCTCATTGTGCTCTCACTATTTGCCTCACTTCCCTGGGGTTTCCTATCCTTACGATGAGCTGTCAGTTTTGGAGGATTCATTGTAATGTCAGTACTGAATTATGACCAAGAGGAGGAAGAAGTGGAGTTCACAATGCTTGGGCTGGAAGGATTGAAGGGACACCATTGAGGAAACACCTACATGTGTTGGCAGAACCAGTTTTACAAAGTTATTGTGTTTCCTATAAATGATCTTTCAGACAAGCTAGCATAATACGTAACAAGAGTTACTGAGTAAATAAGGAGTCAGCAAACTCAAAGGGTTTCATAGTTGGAGAAGTATCAGGTCATATCATGGGAGTGTGGAAATTAGCTTGATTTAAGATTGAGATGTCTCCTTTTTCAGGAAGTCATCTTATGTTGTGACTGCCACGTCTTAAAGAGGCAGGGAATTCGTGATGTCAGTTTGAAGAATTGGGAACTGATTTTCCTTTCATTTCATTACCTCTCATCAGCTGCACAAGCAGGAAGTGAGATCATTTGTATTCACAGAGACAAACAGAATGACATATCATAAGCAGGGAGAAAAATTACCATAGCCTGGTTAAGCTCATAAACGTTACTAGCTGACTTGAGCCCTTTTTGAAGTTAGTGGGATATAAATCTTTAGTATTGTTAAGAAGCAAAGTTTATTAGGTACCATAGCTATGCAATAAATAACTAAGCAATACCAAAGTATTTGGGTATAACTGGGATGGGGACAAAAGAATTTTATTATAGAATCAGAAATGAGCTATTTAGTTGAATGACTTCATAAAGGGTCTAAATAATTCATGCCCTTAACTAAAAATAACCAAACAAAGAGAATTATAAGTTAAAACGTGTGAGTTTTGTTGTGTATTTTTCACCTTGACTACATATTATTGTATATCTTCTACTTAATTTTTTTACTTAAAATGATATACAGTAGAAAGGATGTTCTCGGGCACCATTTGTTTGTTTTCTTCTGAAACATAAATAACAGAGCTAAATATGTGCTCTAAACAAAAATAAGTTGTTTTCCTCCAAAACACATTCCATTAGGCATCTGGTAAACATCTGAGGTCACACTTCGTGATCCTCAGATGAAAGAACTGATATGAATGAAAAAAATTGGGGTTTTCCAAAGGATGGCAAGAGAAAGATTTGAAAATGAGTTTTTATTTTATTTCCTTGGTGCATTTCCTGGTCCTTATTAAAGGACAACAAAATTAGCTCAAGACTCCCTGGCAAGGCCCACACATAAGTAAGTTGGGCTGGAGCTTCTGCAGTCAATCAAATAACCACACTTTATGAGATACTTCAAAGGAGTGTTCATGATGCTCATCTTATTCATTTTACACCCAGTTGTCTGATACCACATTCCCAGGATGCAATTTGGGCACTTCCATCAACACCTGGAATTACAGCTCTAGCTGCTAATGACATAACAGCCCATTCTACTGTGACCAGATATGTCAGCCAAGTATGCCATTGTGCAGGGGTCAAGGGAGGCTGGGTAGACTCTCCATGCTGGCTTGCTATGGCACTATTTCTTGTATACTTGCTACAGGAGGGTTCTCAACCCTTGGTTATCCATGAATATAATTACATTCATTTTAATGAGAATAGAATTATTCCCTCTCTCTGTCCCCCAATCTCAATCTGAAATTATTCTCTCTCTCTCTCTCTCTAATTTCTATCCAAATTTTTTCTCTCTCTCTCTCTCCCTTCCCAACCCCGACTCCTTCTCTTTCTTCTAATTCCTTTCTGAAATCTCGCAATTCCTTCCATTCTATTTTTATCCTTGAAATACTGTTCTAGGTCACATTCGTGGCTGAATTCTACCAGATGCACAAAGAAGAGCTGGTACTATTCTTACTGAAGCTACTTCAAAAACTTGAGGAAGAGAGACTAATCCCCAACTCATTTTATGAGGCCAGCATCATCCTTACACCAATACTTGGCAGAGACACAACAAAAAAGAAAACAGAAAGGGGAGTACGAAACACTGGGGTCTATTGGGGGGAAAAGGGGAGGGCCAGTGGGAGGGGGAGGTGGGGAGGGATAGCCTGGGGAGAAATACCAAATGTGGGTGAAGGGGAGAAGTAAAGAAAAGCACACTGCCATGTGTGTTCCTACGCAACTGTCTTGCATGCTCTGCTCATGTACCCCAAAACCTAAAATCCAATAAAAAATTAAAAAAAAAAAAAAGAAAACTTTAGGCTAATATCTTGGATGAATAGATGAAAAAAATCCTCAACAGAATACTAGCAAGCTGAATCCATCAGTACATCAAAAAGCTAATCCACCACTATCAAGAAGGGTTTGTCCCTAGGATGCAAGATTGGTTCAGCATATGAAAATCAATAAATGCAATACATCACATAAACAGAACTAAAGACAAAAACCACATGACTATGTCAATAGGGGCAGAAAATACTTTCAATAAAATTCAACATCACTTCATGTTAACATTTGGCAGGCCTTGAGTTCTTGTCCTGCATCCAGAAGGAACAAGGTATGCAGGCAAGTGGAGAGTGAACAAGGTGAAGAGGAAGTCTATAGAGTGACACAATAGCTCCGTTGAGGCCCTGGAGTGGATAGCTCCTCTCTGCAGGCAGGTTGTCACATCAAGGGTTTAGCTATCTGGAGAGAGGAGGCCCTGGAGTGAATAACTTCTCTCTGTAGGCAGATTGTCCCAATGTCTCTGCAGCCAACCCTAAGTTAATTAGTAGTAATGTTGGGATTCAAACCAGTTCACAGGGTCCCCAAACACACAGTTACTTAAGTTGATGAAGCCATTGTTTTTTCTGGAACATTGAAAGGTTATGTTGTAGGCCAAGTAGTTCTCATTGAATTTCCCAAAACTCAGCTTCCTCTTCCACCTAACATCTTCTATAGACTTCCTCTTCACCTTGCTCACTCTCCACTTGCCTGAATACCTTGTTCTTCCTGGATGCAGGACAAGAACTCAAGGCCTGCCAAATGTTAACATGAAGTGATGTTGAATTTTATTGAAAGTATTTTCTGCCCCTATTGACATAGTCATGTGGTTTTTGTCTTTAGTTCTGTTTATGTGATGTATTGCATTTATTGATTTTCATATGCTGAAATGCCATATGCCACACTCCTTTCTCTCACTCCTGACTTTGGAAGGCTTTTTTAAACCCCCATAATAACCTTCATGGCAGGGCAAGAGTTCAATATATTCAGTGGCCAGGTACCTAAAAACACAATCATCAGATATTGAATTTGAGGGTGAATGTCAAATTTTCTAATTCTGGTTTTTAAAAATGCAAAAGTCTGCAGCCTCCCCTAAGAGAAGAAACTTGGCAGGTCACTTTGGAAAAAGGATGAAGAATGTTCTACCTCTGAGTGAATCCTTATAGAAATCTAGCAGTTTCCTCTCAACATCTTATGCTCCCAATAAAACTAGTTCTCTCCGGCTCCCCTAAGTGTTGGCACTATTGCTTGTTTTGTTACTTACAGCAATAGCATTTGTCATCAGTCTTATATATGAGCCTAATTACATCTACCCCAAATGAAAAACAATTGGAGGTTCTTACAGTGAGAGTAAGAAGCATGAACAAGGCTGTCATGCCCCACCTGGCCTGTCCACCCCCAGTGCTGTGGTCCTGGATCACGTGTTGCTACCACATGAAGAGCATAGTGATTAAACAATATGACTGAAACTCAGCGTGGCACCCATTTTACATTCACCATAGAATGATTGAAATTTATCGTGTTCTAGCTCTAAAGTTGTAGAAGGAAATAAAAAAAATACTTTAAGTACAACAAGAAAAAATATTCTAATAGGTTAACCATCCATTTGTTAACCTGTTTCTATGTTTGAGTAAGGCTGACTGACCTCTCTCATCAAGATGTGAATTTGAATGTTTCTTCTTGGGGGTTTGCTTTGAAGTGTTTCTAGCATTTCATTATCCTCCAGGGCTCTAAAATATCTTATGTTTCTTGAAGCGACACTGAATCTAGCATTCATTACATATTCTTTTTTGGTTTGGTGGAAAATAATTTAACAACAGGTAGTATTCGAAATTAAAACCATGTTTGCTAAGGCTGGAACACCAGAGAGAAGCAAAGGTGGATACTTGAGTGAAGCTATTCTGAATCAATACTCTTCTAAAATCATAAACTTTTCTTTCTCCTTGTAAATATGTCTAACTCACTGATTTTCCATCCTTTGTACATATCTTGCTGGAAGAGACACAGCTGAGGTCAGATGAGCGAGGTGATTTCTGGGAAAGTAAAGGAGACATCCAGAATGGAACAAACACTGGACAGTAACCTCGGAGTAAGGCTCAGCAGAAGTTCCCAAAAACAAGATTTTTTGGAAGAAAATATTTGGTTTGATTTTTAGTTTCCATAGAATATATGTGGCTAGACCAGAGAATAGTGACATAAGCTGAAACCAGCTTAGGTTTTATTTTATCCTTAGTTTGGTGGAATAAAAATATTAAGCCACAGACATAATTTCTCAGTAAGAGACAATCTTTACATCACTCTTCTCCTATAGTCTTTTCGTCAGCTCAAAACATATATTTAGAACATGAAAATAACACCTATCATGAGCTGCGTTAACACAGAATTGCTAATATTAAAACAAATGACTAGTTTTACACATGCAATAAAGGTTTGTTTGTTTGCCTTAAATTTTCTTCTTGAAAATGTCCCATCATTGATGAAACTGGATAAAATTGGTCTCTCTGAAACACATTATCAGGAGAAGGGCTGGCTGATCCAGGGAAGATCAAACAGGAGTGAGAGGTGTGGCTGGGCAAAGACCCTCTTGGCAGAAGATCCAGAAGATTGTAGTTGTTGAAAGAAAGCAACAAGTCCAAAACTTTCCTCCTGGGTATGTCAGGGATAAATGCACATGATGGCAGTGGGAGCATCTTTGAACTTTTATAGCATAAATTTTGAGGAGCAGGGAAAGTAAGTATGAATGAGGAATCACCCGGTAAATCAAATAATACCAAGGCCACTCACCAAGGAGGGAAGGTGGAAGAAAAACAATACATACTAAGGAATTCTGCAGCAGATCATCCCAGCGGAGGAAGAGCAATGGCTAAAGGAACTCACATGCATAACCTGAAATTATGAACAGAATCCCCATGAGTTTATGGGATGGACTTTGCTCCTACCCTAAATAAATTTCACAAAATAACTCTCCAAGAATACATAATGTAAATCAGATCTGAATAATGATAATATGATATTTAGTGTCATGAATCTGATACTAACATGTATAGTTCATACTATCTGCCAGGCAAAGGCCTTCACTTTGGGAGTTAGGGCTTCAACATACAAATTTTGGAAGGGAGCGCAATTTAGTTTATAGTACTGTATCACACACACAAATATAAAAACAAAAAAAATCAAAAAAGCTTTTGTCGACACACACACACACACACACAGTATTTTTATATGTGGTAGCACTTGAAATTAGTAGGTGAGAACTGTGTAAAGAATGATGGGCTCTTCCCCTAAGTGACCTGAAGTGATCTGTGAAAATGGTTCACTATTCACTTGACCTAGAAAACCCAAGAAAATCATGCAAATCAAGAGGTTCAAATCTTCATGTTCACTCTAAGGACACCCATGAGACAGCCCAGGCCACCCAGAGTATGCATATATAAAAAGCCACCAAGTGTCTGAAAGATGTCGCTGTATAGAAACAGTCTGTACCATCCAGTGTTACAATGGTGGAGTTAGGAGGTGTGCCCAAGCCAAACACTGGGCTAGAATGGTCAGTGGCCCAAAAAGAATGCTGAATTTTTGCTGTACATGCATAAAACTACAGATAATAAGTCCGAACCTAAGGGCTTAGCTGTAGATCCTTTTGCCATCGAACATATCCAGGTGATCAGAGCACCCAAGGTGTCCTGCCAGACTTACAGAGCCCATGGTTAAATTAACCCATACATGAGCTCCCCCTGCCACATGGAGAGGATCTTGACTGAAAAGAAACAAAATCAGAAGAGAAAGACATCCCAGAGGAAATTGAAGAAAGAAATACATAAGGCACAGAAATATATTCAGAATAAAATAAATGCAATTACAAGTTAAGAAAGAAAGAAAGAACGATGGCTCAACTAGTAGCCACACAGAAAAAAACTAAATGGACCACTGCCTCGTAATTTACACACACAAAAAAAAATTAAATGGACCACTGCCTCGTAATTTACACACACACAAAAAAAAATTAAATGGACCACTGCCTCGTAATTTACACACACAAAAAAAAATTAAATGGACCACTGCCTCGTTAATTTACACACACAAAAAAAAAATTAAATGGACCACTGCCTCGTAATTTACACACACAAAAAAAAATTAAATGGACCACTGCCTCGTAATTTACACACACAAAAAAAAATTAAATGGACCACTGCCTCGTAATTTACACAAAAATGAAATCTAATGTAAGGGAGATTCATGGATACAAAATAGTAGGATGAAAATAAAGAGCATGGAAAAATTACTTCTTAACTTTTGGGTCAGGACGACTCTTCAGGAAAAAGTCAGGGAAGAGACATCTCTTTCTACCGCTCTCCAGTCTCCAGACAGTGCTGCCCATTGACTGAAGCCAGGTGCAGCTGGAGGACAAGTGAGTATGTGTGTGCAACTCCTTCATTACAGAGAAGACTAGAGAGTGAAATCAAAGGGGAAATGGAAAGTGTCTAGTCCATTTAGTGAGATGGGTTCCACTGTGTCTCCCCAAAATGAATGTGTAAGGCTTAACCCCCAGTACTTCAGAATGTGTCTTTATGTGGAAATAGAGTTGTTGCAGATTTAATTGTTAAGATGAAGTCATATTGAAACAGAAGGAGCCCCTAATCCAACTTGACCCATGTCCTTACATAAAGAAGAAATTTGGAAAGAGACCCACACAGAGGCGGATGCCATGGAAAGACTGGAGTAATATTGCCAGAAGCCGAAGAACACTATGGATTGCCAGCAAACCAGCAGACTCTAGAAGGAAGACATGGATTCACCACCACAACCCTCAAAAACAAACAAACAAAACAAAACTTAACTTTGCCAGCATCTTGATTTAAAATATCTAGCCCCCAGAATTGTAAGACAATGAATCCCTGTAGTGTGAGCCACCCAATTTGTGGTACTTTGTTATGGCATCCCTATCAAAATAATATACATATTCATAATAGCATTTTTCATAATAATGAGAGATTGGAAATAGTGTGTCACCTCCATGTCTTTATCTACCTTCTGAGTTCTATAGAGTATGTATGCAGGTGGGGAAGAGGAGAGCCAGGGTTTATGAGGCTCAAGCCTGTGCAATTTTACACAGTCACTTGAATTTAAAGGAACACAGAAGCCTCACAGTTTTGCAAAGTTTACAAAAACTCACGACACAGTGAACTCATTGTTAGGCCTGTCCCAAGGCCATATAAGAGGACTTAGTGCAAGGAAAAGGCCCTGAAGCTTAAACCTCATTATCTCCTGTACATAGTTCCTATAAACAGTAAATAAAATAAATAAATAAAGATATAACACAAAATAACAGAACTAAGACACAACAGTTTTCTCATACAAATGAATGTAAATGAGCTATGATTTCATGTTAAAATAGACCCTTATATTGGCTAATAAAATTAAAAATGCATCTAAACAAATAAATAAGTAAAACAAGACAAAACTTAAAAGGCCTGCCAGGTTGGAGACTGAAATTAGCTAGCTTTGTCATATCTCATCTCCCTAACCATAAAAACCACTCCATGGGAACAAACACAACTTGCCATTTTTCATTTCTCTGAAGTGAGTGCCCATCATTTCCTCATTTTTTACGACTGCATTTTATTTATTTGCAAATGAAAACAAGGAAACATTAAAAGATTGGCTCAGCCATTAACCATCCTAATATAGTTGAGGTTTGGTCCTCCTAATTGAAACCAAGCCTTCAGTTTCCTGGAAAATGTCAGAAATTGGCAACTACATACTAGCAGAAGACTGTTCATTTCTCAGGGCCTGTTATCTGTCCATCATCAGAAGGAGCTGGAAATCTGTCAGATCAGATGGTTTCATTTTTGAGTACTGATGTCCTACAGACATCATCAGCCTCACGCAGCTGCACAGAACTCAGAAGCTGACCCCAGCAGAGAAGAGGTGATTGTTTTCTATGATTGTTTACGGTTTATATGATTGTTTATAATTTTCCAGTTCTTTTGCAATGTTTTATCTTTTTCTATTCTTTTTTTAAATTGTACACACTCCTAAGAAATGAAATTTTCTTTGTATTTAAACGTCTTGAGTCTATGTGACACTGGTTTGCTTTCCAAATGAGCTACACATTACCCAGCTGGGGTATAGGAATGGAGTTGTAAGGATGAGGTAGGAAACAGTATTATTTGAAACAAACCTCTACTTTTGAAACATGCAAACCCATTACGTAAAATAAGATATTTAATTGGGCATTTCCCCCAGTCCCCAAAAAACCCTCTGGTCATGCTAATCCACTAGGGATTGTCATTTACATGGTAGTTCATTCAGAATTAAACTCATGAAGTCCATACGACACTACCTCTCAAGAATAATTCATCTTGAGCATTTTCTGTATGCTAAAGCTCCTGCCCTATGCAAAGCATTCAGATTTTAGCATTTGTCTGTATCACCTGGAGAGCTTCTGATAGCACAGGTTGCTCAGCCCCATATCCACATTTTTTGAGTCAGTAGGTTTAGGAGAGGCCTAGAAATCCGTGTTTCTAACAAATTGTCAAGTGCTGCTGCTGCTGCTGCTGATCTACGTACCACACTTTGAGAATCACTGTTACAGGCATCTTGTTGGGTTCAGGCTACCAGAGTTATATTTGGATGGGAGACAAGATATTGAATACTTAAAGGGTGGGCCATGTAGATCTGAGGATATGGGAAGATAATCAGTTGATTTAAAGATGTGTGAACATTCTAAATCACTGTGAAAGAGTTCATGGAAAGTAAAAATTCACAAATGACTGAAGCTTGGAAAGACAGAGATGAATGCAAAATCTGTAGAAAGGAATGGTATGAACAGTCTAGAGTGGCTCTGGAAACTGGGCTATTTCCATTCTAGCACTCAACAAAAAAATTTTTACACTTTGGTAAGATTATTTGGTTAGCCTGTCTCTTTATTATGATCCCCCATGAAGAAAGGAAGAGTAACTTCTGACTCATGCTAGAGTGCCTGTCACAGAGTTGGATGAACAAGTGAGTCTGCAAATACTTGATGAATTCATATAAATTAATGAAGTAGTGAAAATGTATGAATGAACACATAAATAGCTGTAGCAATTGGGGAGCAGTGTGCTGTAGCCAGAGACTGTAAAAGACTACATGAAGATGAACTCTTAGGAGATGATTGCACAGTAAAAACAATCTGTTTAACCATGAGGGTTGCTGGGCTGCAGGTTTGAAGAAGGGCTTATGGTATATTCTGTCCTTAGGAATAAAGAGGGGTGAGCATGGGGGATGATGAGAGAACCAGAATTGATGCCCAGGTCTTGGAGGAGGATGTGAGGGAACCTAGGTCCACCTGAAGCTATGGATATGACATCTTACATCGTGAATACCAGTCTCATCCAGAGAGTCACAGCGGACTTTGGGACTTCAGAAACTCAAATGTCTTGCAGAGGACAAAAGACTGATCTCATGGTTGGCTACGTTCATGTGATTACAGAGAAAAATACAGGAGAAAAACATAAAAGGAAACGAAAGTGGGTAGAAGACAATACTTTTTTTCTGAAATTCCCGAAACAATGTTTTAAGGATGAAAATAAAGCTGAGCTCCATTTTAAGGGTTTACGGAATGCCTCTCTTGACCAAAATCGCTTTTGTTTTGTTTTGTTTCATTTTGTTTTTTTAATATAACAACTTCATTCCACTATTTTTCTGGTTGTTAGAATAATATGTGGAGATTCTTTAAACATCTTTTTCAAGTCCTGTCTCACATAGATGAAGGTTTCCAGGTGGGATTCTTTCTCCCCACCCCCCACTTTCCTTACATTCGCTAGGGCACCCAGAGCCACATCCAGGAAAGTGTTTCAAAGACTTTTAGTATTGAGCCCATCCATGGACTCTCCTTCCCTCTTACTAGTTCATAAATTGTGTATGTGGTGTAGTGTGTACATCAGTAAAATACTCCCAATCCTTTTGGAAAAGGATAAATGTATAAACAAAAATATAAAAGGCAAAGTCCACTTTGCACAGACCGTTGTCTCTGAATTAAGTCTGTATGGATTCTGGAGGCAGACTACTTGTATTCAAGCCTGAGCCCTACTGTGTAGGATCTGTGAGACCTTGTGTATGACTTTTAAGTTTTCTATATCTCAGTTTTCCCACCTGTGAAATGGGAATAAATAATAGTCTTTCCCACAAGGTTACTGTGATGATTAAATTAGTTGCTATGTGCAACTGAGAACTGTGTCTATCGTATAGTAAGCGTTATATTTGCACCACTGATTATTAATGCTGAACTTTCATACCACGCTGAATGGGTTTAGAAATGATGTCCAAGGAATCGTACGGTTTGAGAAGAGCGAAGGGTTGGTTGATAACAACAGCAAATCTACTATTCAAAGGGATTTTTAGACATTATCTAGCAAAGCCCTGTTATTTTACATCTGGAAAATAAAATCCGGAGGTCCCCGAAGGTTAAGTGGTTTGTCCAGGTCACCTGCTCCTAGGTGGCAAGGCATGTGAGTGAGTGACTCCAGGTATATAAGCAGCAGACTTGCTGTGGGAAAAGCCAGCCTGTAGCCTAATAGAAAGAGTGCTGGATTCCAGAGCTGATGCTGCCCTTCATGGGGTCAGGGTCAGGTCTGGAACCAGCACTCTTGGTGTTTGTGGGCAAGTCACTGCCCTTCTCTAGGTCTCTATCTGGGGGAAAAAAGCATTAACTCAGTTTCCAAGGCTTCTCCCAGTTCTCACAATTTATAACTTGTTATTACTGTTCTCTTTGGGCACATGCCTAGAACAGAACTGGAAACACTTGCAGTAGGATAGAAACAGCTTCCTAACGTCAGAATACAAGATTTAACGTTTCCTATATCCAGAACTTCACCCTCCTCAGAACTCTTGCCCAATCTTTCCAATACAGAAGTCTCTTTGAAGTCCTTCTGACTGGGTTGATTAAGAAACCAGTTGTTCTAATCCCCCCACTGACTTTGATCCCCACACAGCCCAGATAGTTTCAAACAGATGAAATCGCTATTCCTCAGTCTCCCGCCATGCTTGAAGGCAGCCAGCAAAGGGTGCCAAGCAGCAACTGAGCCACTGCTGCTTAGTGAAACTCGTGGTGAACTTCAGGATGGCAGTCTGTGGCCACAGTCATCACTACTATAAAGCCAAGTCATTGATTCTTTCAGAAGATATTTATGGGTCCCTTCTAAGTGGCAGGCATTGAGTTAGACACTTGGGAACTTAAAATCCAGCAGGGAATGGACAACCATTATTCACAAAGTTATGCCAATAACAGCACAATTACAACTGTGATAAGTTCATAGAAAATGCTCACAGTGGCATGCAAGTAGTGTATAGTGAAGGCTTTTTGATTTCTCTTCTAGAGGCTAAAGCAGTATTGCTTATGTCATAGGGGTTGGTTCAATACTGGGGGACTGGGGCCAGGAAGTTCATACAGCTTCAGGCAGAGGGAACATGTGTGAAGGCCATTGGTGTGAGTATCTGAGGAACTAGGAGATGACCAGGACACTGAGGCACAGCGAATGATACAGACTTTGGGCCAAGCTCATCACAGTTTTACTTGAGGATAATTCAAAGAAACAGAGTTTTCTCAGTCTTATTAAGTCTCAAGGCTCCCTCTGTCCCTCTTCCCGCATTTTATCCAGCACATAGAAACAGGTGCATGGCCTTAGTTCAGTTCCTCTTACTTTGAAATGCATGAAGTCATAGCCAGAAAATATAACCAAAGGCTATTCATAATGGCGCTTTCCAAATGCTCTTCCATTTTCTACTAAAAAAAAATACTTTGTTGACGCAGTTACTATCATCATTAACCTAAGATAACATAATCATACTGACATGCATTTCCACAAATTGTTTTTTTCCAGATGGCATATTTTCCAGTAGAAATGGCTTGGTATATCACCTGCTGTTAGTGAATATCTCACACCATATTGTGTCTTCTGGAAAGAATTTTCACCAGGGAAACCAATATTGTGTTTCTATTTTTTTTTTCAAAAATCAAAGAGCAACAGAAGTCTTAAATGAAGCATTTATGCATAATTTGCATATATATAATGTTCTTCTATATAACTTTCATATATTTGTTTTATATATATATATACGAAACGCATTCCATATTCATTAGCAAATGAGGAGACTTTTGGAAGCAACAATCATTCCCTAATCACAGCAACATGAGAAGGTCGCTCTTGACATGAGGTATATTGGGACTAACACTTCTTTTTCTCTCTATTATAAATGTGTTTTCTTAGATGATGAAATGAAGTTACAGGAGAGAATGCCAAAAAATCAAACCAGAATTTTTATATCTCCCCCTGGAATAACAATCTGACCGTAAATTTTAACATCTTCTTTTAAAGTTGGAAAACCAATGACAAAATAACAAAGAGGAGATAGTACGAAAGAACAGAAGTGCACTCTCCAGATTATTTTCACAAAAATACTGACAGTAGACAGACAAAATGGGTCCTGAAAATTGTAGACTTTTAAAACTGAACAATAATTATGATACAATGGCCTCCATTTTTAATGATGTGATGAAAATTAGTGTTATGTCATTTATGAAAGCAACTGGTACATTGAACTAAATGGCAGTGCATGAAATAACACATTCGTAATAATGAAAGGGCTTCGGAAACCATCAAAGACCCAATTGTCTCATTTGACTATGCTCAGTATAGTTTCAGTACTTTCTTTTGTTTTTATATGTCCCAATTATTTGAAAAGTGTCCCTAGGCAGGGTGTATGTTAGCTCTCTTACCCCAGAGTTATTGACTTATGATGGCCTCTGTATTTCTATTCCTAAACTGTCTGGATAAGAAGTTAACACGTTAAGAAACAGTAAAAAGAATGATGTGTCTAAGACATCCACACTCCTAGTGCTTCAGAGATCATCTCTTGCTTTATCACAGAAGGTGCTCCCCATGCAAAGAATTGGGAGGAGTGTCTTGAGTCTCGGTCTAAGTTTGTGTAAATTGGGAGAAGTCAGTCTCTCTGGGTCTCAATATCCTTATCTGAAAAATGTTTTAATAACATCTGCTATTTAAATAAATAATATGTAAAAATGCCCAAGATATAACCTGACTGTTAGTTCTTCTCATCCTTATTTGAGGAAAGAAATCCTCGAAGTGGGCTCCCAGTTGTAACTTATTTTACCATGAAGAAAGGTGCTGGCCTGACAGGAGTGGCTTAGAAGAGAGACTGCAGAAACATTTTTGTGACTTACTTAAGCTAAGCACGCCTTGTGCCAGATATCAGCCAAGAGCCTTCACTCACCTGAAAGGATGGATAAGATGTCAAACTGAGGGGCCAGACAGCTTCATTAGAGTGGTGACATTTAGCAAAAGGATTAACATCTCTACACTTAATCGCCTTCCACTATAAAATAAGGATGATGATAGTTCTCTCTGAATATGGTTTTTGTGACGTATAAAATAAGGGAATGACAATAAAAAGCTGAAAGTGTGATACATGGTAAGTACTCAATAAATGTCCACTTGTCTTTTTATCTCATTTAAATTTTACATGACTTAGGCCCCGTGTCAGACTGTGACGTGCACAGAGGACAGGAGGGACTGAAATGTATTTTCCGATTAGACAGCAGGTGCCCAGGAAGAGGTCAGAGAGAATCGTCAGAACGGTCCAGGGGAAGTTTTGCATTTTGACATCCTGGGAAAGGCTCTGATGGGAATGAGCCAGTCCAGGGTATGCCTTGCAGTGCAAGGGATGGGGGTGAAACATTTCTTGTGGCTGTCTACCAACAGCTGGCCAGGGAGGAGGCACTATGTCCTGTAATCTGAGCTGAACCCCAATCTGTTGGAAAAGTTTGAGGCACAACCTAGAAGTCCAAAAGGACTTATGGAGAAAGCTACTTAGGGCAGGAGTATCTCTGGAGTGTCTGTGGGACATGTAGGCACATCACAGGCTTTGGGACCCAGTGTCCTGAGCTCAGGCTTAGCTCTGTTTCCAAGTCATGGTGGGCTTCAGCCAACTTCCTTAGGCTTTTCAACATCAACTCTTCACCCGTAATGAGTGAATGATAATTCCTACTGCATAAGATTCTGTCATCTTAACTGATATGATGTATTTCGAGTATCACCTATCTTGTATATATGCTCAAAACTATTAATTCTTATCTTGATTCTCTCAAAACTCTCTTCTCTCTTTAACCCTCATCCCCAGCCACTACCTATGGGGGAGCCTAATGGACCAGCTAGTGCATAGTGCTGAGCCTGAATGAAATGACTTGTTAGTCACCAACTTGTATCTAATTTTCTCTCCAGGGACATATACAGGGAGGAACTACAGAAGAATTTTCTTTTCTAGTATATTCTGAGTTTATAAAGAAAACGTGGAACATATTACTCCAAATCCCATGTCCTAAATGCTTAAATAACTCCTGAAATAGCCTCCATTGGAAACTCGATATATTACAGTGTCAGTTGGATTTGCCTAGAAACAAAGAGACAAATTTTAGCACTACCAAAATTATTAGGTTGAAAGGAATTGCAAAGCTCATTAATTTTTCAGAGAAAGGGAGAAATAAAAAGTTTTCCAAGTCCTCTGACAGGAGCCCATTTTGGCAAAAAAAAAAGGGGGGGGGAGGGGGAGGAATTTATAAAAAATAATCTTTAATCATGATATAACAAAGTCTGATATTTAGAAAAAGAAATTAAATAATCGGTCTGGAAAATAAGTTTTGGTAATAAATTCTCCCAGCTGCACAGTTCTTTGGTTGCAGGCCAATTGAATGCTGGTATGGGCTTATCTTAAACAAAGTGGCATTGAAGCCGCTTTTTAAATGCTGGCAAAAGATGCTCTTCCACAGTGAGGCAGGGAAATAGGATTCCTTAGTGTGGTAAGAGGGAGCTGTAACCACATGGCCGGGGTCTGCAGACGCAGTGATGCACCACAATCCCAGCATGATTGACAAATCCCAGATTCCAGGCTTCAAAGCTTTCTTCTCTTTGTGATGTGGCGATTTTAGATGGATCATCATACCGAGACGCTTGGAAAACACCAATTCCCAAAGGAAACAAGGGACACCATGGGAGGGACTGTGGCATTGGCTGAGACCAGGGTTGGCCTCATCTGGGAAACCTGACCTCAAAAGAGTTGGCTAACATTGTTACATGGAGAAAAGGGCCATCCTCCCTGCTTGAAACCTTCTTATTTCCTTCATTCTCTGACCGCTTCCTCCTCCTAACCTTATTTTCCTCAGCAGACAACCCAGGCCAGTGGTCAGCAGGCACCATGCAATAAAACAAGCAGCTATGCTAGAGAAACGAAAGATGACAAAGGGCAAGTTCAGGGAAATTTAATCTTCTTGTACAATGGGTGTATTGAGATCCATGTTAAATTCATCTCATTTAATAGTTTTTGAAAATTAAGTAATAATAGGCTTCAGAGAAACCGTCTGCTCTGCCCTTGATAAACTAACCGCAATGCTGGCTGGCCAAGAGAAACCAAACCCAGACACCGAGGGCTCTCCAAAGGGGCAGAGTGGGGATTTCGGAATCAAACAACCTTGAGTGGAGCCTGTGGTGCCCTCTAAGCTGTGAGCCCTGAAGCAAGACACAGCAATAACACCCGCCTTATTGTGATGGGGTGAGTTGTGTTCCCAGCCACCCAGATTCATAGGATGAAGCCTCAGCCTCAGTATCTCAGAATGTGGCCTTATTTGGGAATAGTGTCATTGCAGATATAATTAGTTAAGATGAAGTCCTAATCCAATATGACTGGTGTCTTTATAAAACAGAAAAATTTGGAGACAGACAAACACAGACACAGACAAACAGATGAGGTGAACATGACATGAGGATGAAGCCAGAGATGGAATGACGCAGCAGAAAGGAAACACAATCAAAGGTTGCCAGCACGTGCAGGAAGCTAGGAGACAGGCACGGAGCAGGCTTCCCCTCACAGCCTCAGAAAGAATCAACTTTGCCAGCACCTTGATCTCAGTCTTCTGGTCCTTATAACTGGGAGACAATGCATTTCTGTTCTTTATTTTTATTTTTTATTTTTCATTTATTTCTATTTTGAGAAAGAGTCTTGCTGTGTTGCCCAGGCTGAAGTGCAGTGGCACAATCTCAGCTCACTGCAACCTCTGCCTCCCGGGTTCAATCAGTCTTCCCACCTCAGTTTCCCAAATAGCTGAGACCACAGGCATGTACCACTACACCTGGCTAATTCATTTCTGTTTTTTTAAGTCACACATTTAATGATACTTCAGTACAACAGTGCCTAATACACTTACATACCCATGGTTCACGTTCAACATTTTATTCATTAAACAAGCATTTATGAGTCCCTCTTAAGTGTCAGCCACCGGGATGGGTTCTGTGAAGGAGAGAGGATCAGGCTGTGTGGTTCTCATCTTCTTGGGCTGTGTGGTTCTCATCCTCTTGGGCTATGCAGCTCAACACAATAGTCACTAGTCATGTGGCTACAGAGCATTTGTGCTATTGAGGGCAAAATATATCCTCAATTTTGCAAAATACAACAAGAATATCACATAAATAAATGTTATATTGATCATGGGCTGAATGACAATTTTTAGAATATATTGGGTTTGATAAAGTCTGCCATTAAGATGAACTTCATCTATTTCTTTTTAACTTTTTAATCAGGCTGCTAGAAATTTCAAATTACACATGCGGCTGGTGACCAAGAGCTATTGGACAGCATTGCCCGGGACCCCTGAAACTAGGAATGAGAGCTTTACGTGAAGGTGGTGGAAAGCGTGCCTTCATAGAACTGGAAGGAAGAGCTGAATGAGCAGAAATGGGTTCATTATGTGATCTCAGAGCAGGGCAGACCATGGTGAGCCCAGTCCTTTGGAGAAGTTGAAAAGTGCTCTTCCGGTGATTTGACAGGTATCCATGGAGGAGTAAAAGAAGAAAATGAAAATCCCAATACAGGCGGCACTGACTGGACACTGCTGAGGCCCCAAGCCCCAGGCTAAATGCTTCACATACGTTCACTCCTCTAATTCTCATTGCAGCTCTGTGATTTAGGCATCTATTTCCCCCATTTTACAGGTGAAAAAAACTGAGGCCCAAGTTGTTAAGTTCTTTGCCCAGAGCAACACAGGCCCAGGGTTTGAAGCTGAACCTGGAATTTCAGGTGAGAGACAGCTCATGAATAATTTCTATAAGCAGGTTGCGACAGCTCATGCCTGTAATCCCAGCACTTCAGAAGGCTGAGGTGGGAGGATCACATGCGCTCAGGAGTTCAAGACCAACCTGGAAAATTTAGTTAGACCCTGTCTCTGAAAAATAAAAAGTTTGTTTATTACAATAAAATATAAAATTAGGGAAGGAAAGCAAGCAGGGAGGGAAGTAAAATGTTAATTAGTTTCTCTTGCAGACAAAAAGGAGGACTTGAAGGATTTCAAGCGAAAGTCTGAGGAATCAAATTTGGGTTTTAGAACAACAGGAGTTCTGGAGGCTGAGAAGCATGGTGGGGCTGGAGGTTGTGTGTTCAGATTCCTTGCCTAGAATACAAGAGTAAACCAGAGAGAGCCCTGTTACTATGGAGTTTGAGGGACATAGCGCCCTCAGGAGGCATTTTCCAGAGAAAAGCCAAATGTCACACAGAAGATCTGAGGGCACAGAGCTGGTTCCACTGAAACTAAGTTGTGGGTAATGCTGGGCCCCTTCGTTCCTTCTTAGGAGCTGCTGTTGTTTGACATCAGCCCGTCCCTGCCACGACACTTCCGGGGCTGGGAAAGCCCGGCCAATGGAAGGGCTGAGACAGAAGAAGAAATAAACGAGACGTCTGCTCAGGATCCCACCTTGAGAAATGAGTGTCACGCCAGGTTTTACCTTCAGGTTTCAGGGCTTTCTGGCACGGACTTCAGAAAGCTCATCCCTGGGTTTCCCCAGAACGGATTTTATCTCATTTTCTCAGATGCCTGATGAGTGGGTTGTGCCACACTTTCCCTCAAGAGTGACAGAGAAGAAACACCAGTAAGGAAACAAAGATTTTGATTATTTAAAAAGCAATTTTCATATGACACATTGAGGATGTGATGGCCAAAGCTCACAATTGTTTCGATTCTGAGGGTTAGAAGTGAGACAGCCACCACTGCAGTCAGATTAGGTGGCTTTTCTCCAGAAGGTGACCTTCGAGTCATCAACGGCCCCTTGGAGGTCCCTCTGGCTCTTTTGTGAAGCATGTGTCACAGTGAAGCACCCAGCTTCTGAGGTGCTGTACATCTGAGCCTCAGTCCTGATTCTGTCTCTGGCAGTGCAACGTTCGGCAAATGTCTTAATCTCTTTCAGCCGGGATCCCCCACTCTCATAAACCTTAACACCTGGCCCAGCGTGTGTATATGTTAAAAATGTTAAGCTCCACCTTTTCCCCATCTCCTTAAGCACAGATCATGTGGGTTAACGACAGGCAATAACAGAAGAGAAAAAAAATCAACATGTAATCACTTTTAGGAAAAATAATATCAGTATTAACCAAAAACTCCTGAAAAAAAATACCCTAAGTACCAATATATGGGTCAAACTCATGCCTGCTATTTCTACAGTAAACTGAGAGAAAAACACACCTCTGGGGAGATAATTACACAAACACCTTTCTTGGCTGATGGGTTGCAAGTGGTTCTTCTTCCTCTGGCCTGATGCCTCCTTGCTCCACTTCCTAAGATACAGCCTCTCCTAGAGGAGTGTGAGGTGGTTTCCAACGGCCACTTGGCTACGTTCACTGTGGCCCCTGGAGCAGGGTGCAAGCTGCGTGAAGTCATCCTCAGAAACTCATACATCATTCGTATCGAGCTAACATAGCCTAAACTGGCAGTGGAGCAATGCAATCACAAGTACATTAGCAGAGCTGAAAAATCACAAAACACTGAACTTTACATAAAACCAGGCCACTACAAATAATTGTCATAACTTTTTTACTGTATGACTTGATAAGTTATTGAGCTTCTTAAGGTGATCTACAATCATGCTGGGTCTTGATAAGTTAAGAAAAAGAAGACAAAAAGCAACTGGTAGCACAGTGAAAACGATTACAGCTTGGTGATCAGAAAAATAATTTCGACTGTTTTAACAGATGTTTTTATGAGAAAAAAAGAAGACTTCAGCCATTTATCAATTCTGTTTTTTGGTCAATTGAACCAAACATTTATACAAACTAAAAGGGAAGATGTATATAAATTAGGGACATTTGAAAAGAAGAGGACTTTATTACTTTCAAGACTCCAAATCCTAGAATTCCTTTAACGTCTGTTGCTCCATTAAGAACCCACTTTAATAAAGAAAGAAGAATGGCTTAAAACTAGCACATCAAAACCACAATTTCACTCATGCCAACTTCCTCTTATGCTAAAATTACACTATATCTAGTAAATTGTTATTTTAATATGTGAAAGCAGTGTTTCCCAGGTAGACAATACTTCCAATAGCAATGTTATTAAAATAAGCATAAAGTTTAAATTTTCAAGGCTAAAACCCACAATCTCACAATTAGTTTTATCTAACTTAATAAGGTTTTACTATATCAACTTCTAAAATTGTAGCACTAAATTCTAAGAAAAGCTACTGCAATTGAAACGGGAAAGGCAAAAAGATAATTTGGCAGAAGGCTGATTAAAGGTCCAATTCCATCTCAAGTCCCCCATTTAAGAGGTTTCTATACTGATAATAGCATCTATGTGAAGATAATCTAATTATGAACGTCATGAAATTTGTTAGATTTTGTTTTCTGTGCAAAATTGGAATCAGAAGCACTCTGTTCAGAGCTATAATGAGTTTTAGCATTTGTTGATCCCAAATTTACATTTTTAAGTGACCATAGATGAGGCCTGGCACCGTGTCTCATGCCTGTAATCCCAGTACTTTGAAAGGCCAAGGTGGGCAGATGGCTTGAGCCCAGGAGTTCAAGATTAGCCTGGGGAACAGAGTGAGATTCTGTCTCCAAAAAATACCAAAATAGTCAGATGTGGTTCTGTGAATGTGTTGTCCCAGCTTCTTGGGAGGCTGAAAAGGGAGGATTGCTTGAGCGGAGGTGGACACTGCAATGAGCCAAAATCATGCCACCGTCCTTCAACCCAAGTGACAGAGTGAGATCCTATCTCAACAACAACAAAAGACTATGGATGGATACAAGGCATTGTTATCAACCATAGTCAGCATGTCGTACAATGTTCCTTCGAACTTATTACTCCTATTTACCCAACATCTCCTCAACTCCCAAATCCCCAGCCCCTAGTAATCACAATTCTTCTCTCTGCTTCTGTGACTTTGACATTTTGAGAGTCTACACATATGTGAGATCATGCAGTATTCGTCTCTCTGTATCTGGTTTACTTTGTTTAATGTCCTCTAGTTGTTGCAAATGACAGGATTTTCTTATTGTGTAAGACTAAAGGGTATCCCCTGGGAATATGCACCACATTTTCTTTATCCATCCATCCTTTGATGGACAGTTAGTTTGTTCTCGCATCTTGGCTATTGTGACTAGTGTTGCAATAAACATGGGAATGCAGATATCTCTTTGACACATTGATTTCATTTCCTTTGTGTATATGCCCAGTAGTGGAATTGCTGGATCATATAGTTCTTTTAACATTTTGAGGAACTTTCCTATTGTTTTTCATAATGGCTGTACTGACTTACATTCCCACCAACAGTGTGCAAGGGTTCTCTTTTCTCTACATCCTTGCCAGCACTTGTTATCTTTTGATTCTTTGATAATAGCCATCCCAACAGGTGTGAGATGATAACTTATTGTGCTTTTAATTTCCTGAAAATTGCTTAGAGAGATTTTAAGTGTTGTCACAGAAAAAATTACACGTCTGGGAGAGAATGTATATATTAATTACCTTAGTCATTCCACAATGTGCACATAACTTGAAAGCATCATGTGGCACAATGTAATCATATATATTTTTTATTTGTTCATTGAAATAAATTAATTTTTAACAATAAGTGACCTTGGATGGGGCAACTCTTGGCTCTTTCTTGAAAGTGGGTATTTCCTTAAGTGTTTCTCTTAAACTTTGCTCCCAGAAGATAAAGAATGCTCTAGAATAGCAACCCGGGCCATGAAATGATAGGCCTTTTATCAAGCAGGTCTCAAGTAGTATCATGTTTTATTTCACAAACTTCAGAATGTTTTCAAATGACCCAATTTTAATATGTATGCTTAGATAAAGAAAGGAGTACATTGTCATTAAGAATATATATTTTTCAGGAGGCCGAGATGACCTAATTACATGAGTTCAGGAGTTTAAGGCTGGCCTAGGCAACATTGCGAAACCCCATCTCTACAAAAAATACAAAAATTAGCCAGGCATGATGGCAGGCACTTGTAGTCCAAGCTACTCAGAAGGCCGAAGTAGGAGGATCCCTTGGGCCCAGGAGTTTGAAGCTATAGTGAGACATGGTCAAGCCACTACACTCTAGCCTGGGTGACAGAGTAAGACCCTGCCTCAAAAAAATAATAAATATATATATGAAATATATTTATTATATATACATTATATATATATGTGTGTGTGTGTGTGTGTGTGTGTGTGTGTGTGTGTGTGTGTTTAAAAAGGTATAGGCATGAAAGTATTGGTAATTATTGGTAATTTGTTTACTAGCACATTCCAAAATAAAACACTTTCCCCATAAGACTGTGTCTTAAATTTAACAAGAAGGGTTTATTTGCATATGTCCAAAATAAGATGGTTCAGATTTTTCTGCCTCTTAGCAATTTGCTTTTACCCAACCAGATGTTTTTCTTTCTAAGCTTGGGTTTAAGTGTCATATGTAGTTTTCTTCTGGTGACTATGATCAATTGGAAGGATCACCACAAGTTCTCAAGCTGAACAATGTATCCCATAAAATTATTCCAACAGCCAAATCTTGGCATCTCACAGGAAAATTTCTTGAAGATCAATAAGAATCTGGGAGTTTGCCAATTATGGGAATTTTCACCTTTACTCTAGATTACTTTAAGGTGTATCTGGGAGTTGGAAAGATACTTAAGGAATTGCTTAAGTACGCTATGAAGAAGCAAGCTGTCATTACATCCTACCTGACTGAAAAAAAAAAATTCATAAAAGGAATTTAGGATAATCTGGAGTGTTCCACATTCTTGTCTAATTTTATGTCAATGGATCATAAACCAAAAATGTGTTCTCTGGAATTCAGAATGCATATGCTCTTCCCTTCTAAAATGTGAGAAAGTCTAAAATGTGTCATGTAAATAAACATCTAAGACAGAAAAAAAGAGAAGGTAGAAAAAGGGAAAGAGGAAGGAAGGGTGAAAGAAGAAAAGAAGAAATAAAAAAAAAAAGAAGAGACTGCATAAGAAAAACCATGTTTTCTAAAGTATAAATTTGGGGAAAACCCAGGTGAATTCATATGCGTTATACTGTCAGAAAGTAAAAACACCTCTCCCAACATTCTCTCTCTTCTCTTTCAGGGATGGAAATGAACAGGAACAAATGCATGACAGGAGTGCTGTAATCTGCTAAATGCAGGTGTCTTAAAATGCAGCATCTGTCTGCTTCCTTGGGATAATGCTCATTTCATTTCAATCATGTGACATTGAATATCTAACATTGTTTTTCTCTTCATAGGCAGCCATAATTTCATTTTGGTATTAGGTAAGGGGCAATGTTTTTCTTCAGTAAAAAGCCATCTGCTCACCTTTGGAGAACTGAGCAAGGGAGTCGCTAGGATACCTTCGGGGTTTCAAGACTCTGTCCTAGAACTTGCAAATCAAAGAAACACATGGAAATTTTTCTTTCCATCTGTCTATCCCTCCATCCACCCTGCCACCTGGCTAACAGAAACTAAATGAGTCCCTCCCAAGTGCTGGGTCCTGCCACAGGAGCTGGCGATAAACATGAACAAAACAGACAAAACCCTCATCTTAAAAACATTGACACCCAAGAGGTTGAAACAGACTTTACATAATTATACAAATAAATATGTAATTTAAAACTCCAATGAATGACATGAAGGAAAATGACAAGAGGCCATAGAATCCTGTAACAGACAGACTTGATTGGGAATTTTAACATGTCTTCAGAAAAACAAAACAAACAAAACAGGCATCTTGATTTTGTAGAAGTAGAAAACTGTGTTCATTTTGCCTAAAGCCAGGAAAATACTTAAGAAAACTTCAGATTATATTATTTGGGTTCAAAAACATTTCTTGGGACTTTGCTTTTAATACTGTTGGTGTCAAACATACTCCAAAAATGAACTGTAAAGAACACTTATTTATAATAGTTTAGTGTGCTAATTTAAAATGAGCTAGAAGGTTTCAAGAGGAATAGGAATGAAAACTCCAAAGGAGGTGGACCTTGTCTTGACAGAACAACAGCGCTGGACCAGAAGTCAGAGGGATCTATTCTCCTAAACACGTCCTAGCTGTGCTCCCGTGGCCAAGAGATGTCACCTCTCTCAGGCTGAGTTTCCTCATCTCTAAAATAACTGCTATGCCTGCCTATAGGGTTCTTCTTAGAAGCATCTGAGTAATGTACATGTAAGTGCTTTGAGATCACTAGCAACGAAACTATAGTACAGAAAGTGGGCATACAAAGCATCAAAAGATAATAACACAAAACTGAATCACCCTTCAGAGAGGAATTAGGATTGGCCATCCCAAAAGACTGCATGAGCTAATTGGAAGATATCATTGTGTGTCTATCTTTAATTTGCTTACCAATCATCCCAAGCAAAAACTCATGTCAATATTATCAGAGCCAATTACTTAGCACATTACACTTGGTAGTCTGAGAAAAATAAAAAAAATAAACTAGCAAATGCTTGCTGCAATAAATAACCACATGTGTGCACTTAGGATTCAACTCAACTTTTACTCAGAGAGGAAAAGGGCACTCTTGAAATAACATGCTGGCTGGTTTTTTTTTTTTTTCCTTTTTAAATGTATATTCAAGGACAACAGAGGAACTGAAATTGAGAAAAGTCTGAACTGAGAGACCTGCCATTTCAATCAGAGGAGTAGGTGATAATTCTCACTTGAATTCATCTCTTTATAACAGGCACGTATGCTTTTACCTTGGAAGCCTTTATGTACGTTACTGATTCCATGAAGGGTACTGCTCAGAAGATACAGGCTCCGTGGCCACCTGTCTTGCTTGTTTAATGGGGCCATTCTGAGATATCATAGCCTGCAGGAAACATTCTTTAACAACTCCCATCAGAAAAAAAAAAAATCACTCAGTGTTTACCTTCCAAGATTTCAGTATAGGTTCTTCAAAGACATACACAAGATTTTTGTAAATAGCAATCATTTGCAAAATGTTCTGGAAGACTCTGCACTGAAACAAGTCCACCATAGTAAGGAACTCTTTCAACTGCTGCCACTTCACAATCTCAGGGGCATGCAGAAATTAAAAACAAATTGAGCATTTAGAAAACAAGATTTTTGGCCGGGTGCGATGGCTCAAGCCTGTAGTCCCAGCACTTTGGGAGGCCAAGGGTGGGTGGATCATGAGGTCAGCAGATCGAGATCATCCTGGTCAACATGGTGAAACCCCGTCTCTACTAAAAACTACAAAAAATTAGCTGAGCATGGTGGCGTGTGCCTGTAATCCCAGCTACTCAGGAGGCTGAGGCAGGAGAATTGCCTGAACCCAGGGGGCGGAGGTTGCGGTGAGCCGAGATCGTGCCATTGCACTCCAGCCTGGGTAACAAGAGCGAAACTCCGTCTCAAAAAAAAAAAAAAAAGAAAATAAGATTTTTTAAACACGATCAAGGAATAGGTTATTTATGACCAAGTTTAAAACTATTTTTTAATAGAACGATTTGGTCTAATTTGTTCTTCATTACTTGAAAGAGGACAGACACATAAAGTACAAAACTCCTCAGCTTTATTAATGCAAACATATTTTTATTAAAGAATGAATGCATTTATGCTAAAGAATAGCTTACATATGTTGTAAAGCAACAAGCATATCTTCAAGAAGTGAGTCCTCCTCAATATGACTCCATGCTTATTCTACATGCCTGAAAACTGGGCCCACACACAGGGGCATACATACACGCACACAAACGCAGATACGGACACACAGATACGCGTACCAAAATGCCGACACCATTGCTCTCCAGATTGGATCAGCTCTCATTTAAGGCTTCTGAGGTGCCACGGTGCCCCTAACATTACCAGGATTGAGAACAGACTTTTAGGAAGGAGCAGCATTACTTGGAAAAGTAGTCATCTGCTCTTGGTCTCCAATGTACGTATTTTAACAAATACTTAGAATTTCATTCAATGTTGACTCTGTATTTATAATATTTAAAGAACCATAAAACTGAGAAATCTCAGGATATTTTAGTGAGAACTTCTCATTCAAAATAAACAAAAACGGGCAATTCTGACCCTAAGATATCATCAATTGCATGATAACGCAGTAAGATTTCCCTTTAGGTTAAAATGACATAGGTTCTCTAGACAAGTCAAGTTTATCTAACTCATTCCCTATCTAAGTACAGTGAATGCTGAGTGATGGAGGCAAGGCTTCCTTGGTGATACCAAATCAGATATGAAGCTTGCCATCAAGGATGCATCAAACAGAACCATTAATTAAATAAGTTACCATAAATCTCAGCTGGATAAAAGGAGAGCTGACCTAGAGTATGTTCACGTGTCGATCACTCATTCCCCTTTGCCAGGGATTCTGTTGTTGGGGTTGTTGTTTCAAACTCCTGGTTTGTCTGACTGTTTATTTCATTTGCTTGGTTGGTTTCTTCCTTTTGGTGTCCTGCAATGTATGTTGAGATTGCATCCCTCTACGGATGTTAGAAGGGGAAAGAGGGTGGACAGGGCAGGCGGAGGGAAAAGGAAGGGGTCATTAGTACTTGCAAGTATTCTAAGAAAATAGATGAAGTGAATACAATAAGAGGGTACTATGTGGTATATTTATGTAAATAAAAGCATCATCGTTAACTGTGAATTAACTGCCAACTATCAGGTTGTTAGTTGTAAAGCTCAATAAAGGCTGTGCTGATTCACATACGGAGAAGGGTATCTGCCATGGGAGACGAATGAAGGGCTCCCCCAAGATGTTCCTTCCTCCCTGCAGCCAGGGTCTCCATCAACACCCTGCCCACCCCACTAGAGATCCCATAAGTGCCCCTAACATTCTTGTGGAATTTCATAAGGCAGATTGGAATGGCCCATCCAATAACAGCCGCAAAGTATGCGCCTGAGAGTGGTGAAAACTGGCAGGGAGCTCTCCCACAGACAGGCATTGGGAAATGAGAAAAACAAGAAGAGAGCCTAGAACCTTCCTCCCCAGCCACACTCCCACCCTCCTCACAGTCACAGCAGCAGCAGCAGGTTTCAATGTAACGTAATTACTTTAATGATACATTTCTTTAGATTTAGAATTGCTCTTCTGAATTTAAAAAGCTTGATCAGCCAATACTTTGGCAGTCTTTTCATCCCAAATTTGAAATGTTGCTTACTCATCCATTCATTCCCTTGAACTCCGTGACCAATGCTGCCTTTGCTGAAGCGTCTCAAGTTCATTCAGCCGTCATCGGACTCCAATTCCTGGGAAACCTCTTCAGAGGAGCTGTTGCTGTGGATCCGCCCATCGCTCTTCATACTGTGGAAAGTCTTCCTGAAGGCCTCCATCATGGCGTGGGCCAGTTTCTTGGCCTCAAGCTTGCTCTCGCACTCCACGGCGTGGCAGTCCATCTGGTAGGACAGGTCGTCATTGATCTCCCTGTACACCCAGGCGAAGATGTTGGGGCTCACGTTGTGGTCGGCGGTGCAGTAGGCGATGCGGGCCACCTGGAAGGTATCCATGTGCACAGTGGCCTCCCCTTTGTGGTCCAGGTGATGGAGCCACACTTGGAATGGCCGGATTTCCAGGAGGGCATTGGTTGGAAAGACACCCTCTCGGGCTAGTGTGTGCTTCTTCCAGAGCTCAATGACTGGCTTTTCTGTGCAGCCTGACAAAAACTGCATGCCGGTGGTGGAGACTTTGCCCAGGTAGGTAACCTGCAGGAGCAAGAGAGGAAGAAAAGGAGGCATCAGCAGGTGGCTCCTTGTTCTGATAGACTGAATCACAGTAGGTGTTTCACACAGTCATGGTGTCACACTGGGAAGGTGAAGACACTCCTTTCTTGCTCCCTGAAAGAATAACTCATCAGAATTTCTACCGTTTCTCTCTAATGGGTTGCCTACTTGGCAAATGTATTGGAATTATTTGAATAGAGTTGGATTTTAAAATCTAATTTCTAGAGAACTACTCTCCCTCTCCCTCCTTTTTTAAACCCCAATTAGAATGAAGAGTAGGATGTTTTATGTAATTTGGCATTTCTTTAACATCATAAAATCATTTAAAGTTTATTTTTCAGCCAAACACACATATAACTGAATAATAGAGAGGAATCAAAAGGACACTGCATTGGAAAAACAAAATCTTTATTAAACTTATCTCCTAGTCTGGGTCTCTTTCCAAACCTCTCAATGTTTGATTTCACTTAGCCTTCTTGCTTCTAATGCCAAGGACGCAAAAACTGTTCTCTTGAAATTATGGCCCAAATCATGATTGTTTTTCTTCTCAAGATAATTTTTAAAAATAACAGTAGGGCCAGTTGTTTTTTAACCTAAACAGTTTTGAACAGACGTGCATCAGGTTATGTGATAATAAACAATAGTTCCACAGATGAATTAAGACTAGAATGCTGGCTTATCACCTAGCTAGACAGGCAGTACAAAAACTAAGAAAAATAATTCCAAATGATTCAAATACTGTCTTTTTCAAAACTTGTTTATAATATGCCAAGAAGGGATTTTCATTCTTTTGGTTTTTTTTAATTCATTCCAGAAAATGCACAGAATTATTATTATTGGGACATAAGCATTATGGAAAGGCATAAAACTTGAGATCTAAGAAATAACACAGAATAGTATATAATTACACTTAAAATTAGTGACACAAATAGAAATACTGTGGATGTGAGGAGAAAAAGACCCAAAAAAGGTCCATGGAAATAGTAAGAAATGAGAGGAGACATTTGGTCACAATGATTCCAAACTATGTTTATGTTTAGTGGGACAATAAAGGCCACATATAAAAAAATTAAAACACAGAAATTAAGTGTTATTGTATCTTTGTGACAAGAGTCAACTTGATAGTCCCTTTAAATGATAACTTCTTAGTAAAGATGTATAAGGTGATACATTCCAAAAGCATTTATTGGGAACCTCTTATATACAATGGCAATATAACACACAAGCATAAAGGAATGCTGAGAAAGTGGGGAGGGCTGAAAATCCACAGGAAAAAATAACTGAATATTCATTCAGAGGATAGTCTTTGAGGCAGGTGAAGTTGAGGTTTAAATCGTAACTCCACAGTTCACCAGGACACAACTCTCACCCTTGACACATGCACTGCTATGACTATGATGTAAGGCAGGTCATGGAAAGGGCAGGAAGGGGAACAGCAAAGTTCTCTGAGTATCCAGTGGAGCGGGCAGTGACATCCCAGATGGCAGATGGCCTCAGGAAGAGGCATTGGATTTCAAAACATCAGGCCTCAAAAGCTACACGGGAGCCTGGCAAGTCAAGGTGGCTAAAGAGGAGGAGGGGACAGTGAAGGCAAGGCTGCAGCAGAGAAACTCTCAACCAGCTCTAAGAGGGTGCGCTGACCTGAGCACACACAAAGCCATAGCCCAAGACAGCCCTGGAGCAAAAGCCGTGTAAGAGGTCCACGACCTCTGGATACAAATAGGCTGAGCTCTGTGGCGTGGCCTCACATGACGAATTGGGGCGTCATTGCTCCTGCTGGAATGCCAGGGAAGGGCTAAGGACCAAGGACTGCCTGGATGTGATAGAGGTTGTGAACTCAGACTTTCCTCATGCCAGGAAGAAAGGTGGATGGAGAGGCCTGACTGATAGCAGAAACAGCCAGAGGGTAAGGGTGGCGTGAATTAGGAACAGAGGCAGTGGGAAAGGAGAGGAAGAGACAGGGAATAATACTGCAGGACTAAAATTCATGGTCCAGGTTGAGTATCCCTTATACAAAATGCTTGGGACCAGAGGTGTTTCAAATTTCAGAGATTTACAGATTTTGGAATATTTGTACATACATAATGAGATCTTGGGGCGAGAACCTAAGTCTGAACATAAAATTTATTTATGATTGATTCATGTATACCTTATACACATAGCCTTTAGTATTTTTTTTTTTTTTGAGATGGAGTTTCGCTCGTTACCCAGGCTGGAGTGCAATGGCACGATCTCGGCTCACCGCAACCTCCACCTCCTAGGTTCAGGCAATTCTCCTCCCTCAGCCTCCTGAGTAGCTGGGATTGCAGGCATGCGTCACCATGCCCAGCTAATTTTTTGTATTTTTAGTAGAGATGGGGTTTCACCATGTTGACCAGGATGGTCTCGATCTTCTGACCTCGTGATCCACCCGCCTTGGCCTCCCAAAGTGCTGGGATTACAGGCTTGAGCCACTGCGCCCGGCCAGCCTTTAGTTTTACATCATAGTTTTAATCATTTGATGCATCAAACAGAGTTCGTGTAAATTGAGCCATCAGAAAGCAAAGGTGTCCCTATTTCAGCCACTCATGTGGACAATCTGTGGTCCTCTGATGCCAAATAAATCGTGTTTATCCACCAAATAGACTGTGCATAAACAGACAATGTCAACATATTTATAAAGGGAGCCCACACAATGGGAGAAAACATTTGCAAATCACGTATGTAGTAAGTAATTAACATCTAGAATACATACAGAACACCTAAAAGTCAACAACAAAAAGTCAAACAACCTACGACATCATTTAAAAATACTTCTAAAAACCTTTATTGGAAGTCGTAGATTATGCACTCCAATGAAAACCAATTTCATAGTAGCAAAATGTTGATAACTAAGAAAATGCTATCCTCTTTATAAATATGGATTACTTATAAACTAAAGATTTTAAAAGAAATAAAGGTGTATTTTGGAGCTGTACTGGAGAGAAGAATAGAGCACAGATGGGTATATTATATGAGATTATATATATTCAAAATATAAATTATTTATATGGGATTATATAAATTCAAAAAAATATCGTTAACAAGTTGGCACTTCTTAAAGAAATAAAGGGGCTGAGCGTGGTGGCTCAGGCGTGTAATCCCAACACTTCAGGAAGCCATGGCAGGTAGACTACTTGAGGTCAGGAGTTCAAGGCCACCCTGGCCAACATAATGAAACCCATCTCTACTAAAAATACAAAAATTAGTTGGGTGTGGTGGTGCATGCCTATAGTCCCAGCTACTCAGGAGGCTGAGGCAGGAGAATCACTTGAACCTGCAGGAGGCAGAAATTGCAATGGGTTATGATCTCACCACTACACTGCAGCCTGGGCAACAGAATGAGACCCTGTAAGAAAAAAGAAAAGAAGGAAGGAAAGAAAGAAGGAAAGGAAGAGGGAAGGAAGGAAGGAAGGAAGGAAGGAAGGAAGGAAGGAAGGAAGGAAGGAAGGAAGGATTATTTGAATAAGCTTTCCTAGAAATTGAATGAAAAGAATTCTCTAAATAGCATGTCCTTAAAAATGGAATGCAAATGGATAAAATGATGTAGCAAGGGCATTTCTTTCAGAAACTCTTTCAAATCAGCCCTGTTATTTTCCATAATGGCCCATGTTCTGGAATCCTGACCTATGTCTGTGTGCTTTGCCCTAGGAAGTCAATTATTTACTGCCTGTCCACATATTTCTTAATTTTCCCATTAAATTCTCCAGAGTTTAGAATTAACCCATAATGTTGACTGTAAGTCACTGGAAAACACTATTCAGACCTTTTTTTAAAAAGTGAACTTTCTTCTTTTTTCTTTTTGTATACAGTTTAATAGAAATGCATCTTCTGGCTCTGATTTTCAAGAGAAATTGAGTAAAAACTTTTTAAAAAAATTAATTATCTCAAAATGCCAATAATTCAGTTATGCTCTGCATAAAATCATGCCTCCTGTGTATACGGGGCCATGGAGTTCCCATGTCTCCATAAACAGAAACCCTATAATATGGGCCATTATACCTGTATATTTCTATATCAACACTGTTACAGGGACTTACTCTAAATATATAGAGAGAGTGGTCTCCTCCTGCCACGTTTTGGGAAAATTCCCTTTAATATTCCTCTGTGGGCATATCTCCTTATGAGTAAGAACACAGGATTCTATGTGCAAAGCTGCTTCAGAAGGTTCCACCACCAACATAGCTGGGTACCAATGTCAGGTTTGGTGAAGGAGAATCCTGTTATCCTGTCTATGAACGAGGTGAATACTTTCTAGATGAATATATCCCTTTTAAGCCTGTCCTTATGAGTTGCAATATTCCAGAGCCACAAAGTAGACAGAAAATACCAACTTATAAAATTGGTCACAAAATGTGTCCAAAATGATACACAGATATTTCTTAAGCCTTCACCACTCAGGGTGTTGGAACAAAGGGACTTGGAAGATGACGAGAGGAGTCTTCAGGAAAAGTAACAACTAGTTGGAAATTGCAATAAATACCCGCATCTTCTTCATGGTTGCAGAAACAGACATTGGGCAAGAAACTTATTACAAATGAATCATCCTGAGAGAAACAAAATGAACACTTTCCCCATGTGTCATTCCATGGCATAAACTGATGTCCCAAACACAGACATTTGCAATGTGTGTAAATGGACTTGCCCAATGCCAAGTGAAGAAGTTATTGGAGAATATTCACAGTCTGTGAAAATATAGAGAGAGGCTGTGAAGCCAAGAGACCCGCCAGAGTGTCTGCAGTGTTAGCAGCGTCAGATCAGGAGACAGCAGTGTCCTCAGAATCTCTCCTTCCAATGCTTGAGTTTTCCAATACCCCAGCCAGCTCTTCATTCATGAATGACCACTCCCTGCTCATCTGTGGCAAAACAAACTTGGTTGCCTGACATTTATCCTTCTGGCTGAGCAGTCCCATTTGTTTCTCTTGATGGCTGGTCCATATTTCATTCTGGTCTGAGAAGCCCCTGTTTTGAACCTGACTCCCCTCATGCTGGACTGGAAAGTGGGATGGAAAAGAGTAATTACAAGGATTCCCAATCAAAGATGGAAGATGGGATGAATGATGGTGGACGAACCCCAGCACCTGGTTTCCTGGAGTTCGTTGGCTGTCCAAGCTGGATAAGCCCAGCTTCACAAGCTTAGCTTGGGTTCCAACTTACTACTAGGCTTCTCAAGAATGACAAGCCAAGAATAAAGACTTTCTAGAGGCCACTCTTAAAATATGTAAAAGATATTACTGTTTTTCCATTGTCTGTAGGACATAAAACATGTACCCAGCTGACATAAAATAGCATGATAGGTAAATGGAACGCAGGAAACTTAACTGGGGATCCTAATAGCCTTTGGGTTGCAAGGCAGAAGATGAGACAAAGAAAAGCCACTCTTAACCCTGGGAAAAATACCAGGGTCAAGCTCTTCTTTCCTTCACATGGATTCCCACCTGTACATTCCAGAGAAAAGGGAGAGGGTGCGACACAGAGATGTATGACCTTGGCTTGAATCCACTCCTTTCTTGCTGACCACAGAGGAGCAGAATCCACTGGACACTGAAGAGTGCAGATGGATCTGCATGCTCATTTCCCAACACTCTAAACCACAAACACTGATTCCATAATTATGACCATGAACCTGTATCACAAGCTTTAAGCCATGAAGAAGGTATTAAAGGATAGATGCTGTTTATAGTGAAATATATGAAATTATTGTCAGCATGATGATAATTTTTGGAGGTCAAGAAGAATGCAGAGGGAAGACAGAAAGGGGGCTACTAGAACCAATTCCTGGTTCCTGGGAATCAGTAACAGGAAAAAGACCAGCTGCTAACTTATCCAGGACTTACTCTATGCCAGGTACTTGGCTAAATGCTTTACGTGGATCATTAATCCTCATATTTCCATAAGGTATGTACTAGCTGTTTCTATAGATTAGGGCACTTGTAAGAGGTTGAAGTAACTTGCCCAAGGTCACAGAGTGGCCAGAACTTGAACCTGGACAGTAGGATCCAGAAACCTGGCTCACATTTGCTACATCCCAGCTTCCCTTCCCAAGGCTGGCATCTTTACACTTGTGGTAAGCCTGTCAACAGGCTCCCATCTGGCTCCTCCTGGCGCTTCCTGCCCAGGTTCAGCATCAACTGCCAAGCAGTTGCAGAGTCCCCCACCAGTCTTCCTGGACCCTAGAGAAACCACAAAGAGAGCAAAAGGGAGTGGTAATCTGGGAACTATTTTCAATACTCCAAAAGGGCTGAGAAAAGATGTTTTCTGACAGTGTTTCTTTTATTGTGTCTATACATAAATATAATAAAATATGTATAGGTGTAAAAAATGAATTTACATTTATATAATGTGATCTATTGGGCAAATAAAATTGCTCAAAACATGGAGCCTATGGTGGAAAATGTATACCTGTCGGTGATCACATTGGAACCCAATGACCAAAACCAAGCCACTCGTTCTCCACTGAGAAGTCAGTGGCAGTCCCAAAGCCCACCAGTGAGAGAATCAACTCTTGGGCTCATGTCTTTCAACTCCTAGAAAAATGTTCCTCCCATCTCAGCACATGACTCCCTAAGCTAACTTGTAAAATAAGGCATATCATTAGATACAGTGATGGCTGATTTTACGTATGGATTTGCATAGGGTATAGTGCCCACTGTTAGGTCTAACACCAGCCTAGACGTTGCTGTGAAGGCATTATTTTTTAGATGTGATTAATGTTGAAATCAGTAGACTATGAGTAAAGCACATTACCCTTCATAATGTTGGTAGGTATCACGCATTCGGGTTAAGATCTTAGCAGAGAGAACAGATGGAAGAAGGAAGGAAGAAAATTTGCCTCTAGACTGATTTCTGACTGAAGACTGCAACACCTCTTCTCTGGGTCTTCTGTCTGCCCACCTTCCCTTAATATTTTTGGACTTGCCAACCCCCACAATCATGTGAGTCAATTATTTTAAAGACCCACCCCTTTCTCTCTCTCTCCCTCCCCCGTCACTCACACATACACATATATAAATGGGGCCAACCACAAATCCCATAGCTGGTCTCAGAAAAGTGAGATGTAGAACCCAAGTCCTCTACAACAAAACCAAAGGTCTTTCCACTGCTCCAATTTCTTCACTCCAAGAGGAATCAGACACCTCAGTTTCCATTCTTATATCATCTACCTTTTCTCTGGCCATTTCTTCAACTGTCCACACTGAGACCAAGGCCTGGTCAGGGACAGCAAAAAGTGACAGACACTCGACCAAGGCTTTTCAAACATTCAGCAAGGTGGTTGGTGTCAAAGGCAGTTAAACTTTCCTGAACCAGAGATGTGTTTGCATAGCCCAGGGATTTTAAATTATAATGCATCAATAATTGAAAGAAGAAGACAGTATGCATAGTTAATATTCAGACATCATATTCCTAAAGACCTTTGAAATGGTATCTTACAAAGCAAACATTTCCCACTTCAAAGATTAATTCCAAAGAGCAAATGTTAAATCTGTGCTATATTTGTCCCCACCATGCCTCTCATGCATCATATATCAACATACTAGACACCACATGTTGAAGAATTGCTCTTGGAGCCCAACACTATGGTGGGTAGGACTTTGTGCATCCCTCAATAAAGGCAGTCAAAACCCTCAGAAGGCCAACCCAAGAGGCCTAGTCTCAGCTCAAAGCAGGCCTGGGCATCCTTTCTGTTGCAAAGATTCCAGAGTCCTACTCCTCAGCCCTACAGGCTTCTGTTTGTCATCCTTAGAAAGGTCAAATGATTCTGAATCAAAACTAGGGTTTTTTGTCTTATTTTGCAAATGATTCTGAATCAAAACTAGGGTTTTTTGTCTTATTTTGATTTTCCCTGAGTGAGTCTTTGATGCCATTTTGGGGCCTATCTTTTAGTAGATCCACTTCACTGTCATCAGGATAAAAGTGGATCTAGGCTGGGTGCGGTGGCTCAAACTTGTAATCCCAGCACTTTGGGAGGCCAAGGAGGATGAAACGTGAGGTCAGGAGTTCAAGACCAGCCTGGCCAACACAGTGAAACCCCATCTCCACTAAAAATACAAAAATTAGCTGGGTGCCTGTAATCCCAGCTGCTCGGGAGATTGAGACAGGAAAATCGCTGGAACCTGGGAGGTGAAGGTTGCAGTGAGCCGAGATTGTGCCACTGCACTCCAGCATGGGCAACAGAGAAAGACTCCATCTCAAAAAAAAAAAAAAAAAAATGTGGATCTAGCTCTTCTATGGCTAGACTGGGATGAAATTTTATAATTGCCATTCTCCATGTGGCTACTCCTCAAAGTCTTCTACCTAATGTCTGCTTAGCCAGGTTACTTGCCTGACCAGGAAGTAGAGGGTAAGCTTAGCTGCCTCTAACTTTACTTGCCTGACCAGGAAGTAGAGGGTAAGCAAGGCCTCCCTCTAACTTTAATAGTATGATTTTGTTTGTTTTTCCAAGTGGGATTATATGACCCAGAAAGACATACAGATTTATTCTTAATTTTTTAAATAGTATCAAACATACTGATTTTATAAAGTAGACAATTTTTGGGGCACATTTATGCACATGGCATGGTTGGGAGATATTTGTTTCAGTAAATTTCCTAAGACTAAAACTATCGAGAACATTTAAAAATGTTTAGCACTTTTCCCCAAGTATTTGCATAGGTTATGTTGATATAATCTATAAAAGTATTAATAGAAATTTTACTAGGAGATATATTTTTATTTTATATATATATATATATAAAATATATATATATACACACACAGACACACACACACACACATATATATATACACATACCATGAAGGAAAAAGCAAATTTACCAAGACCCAATATCAACTAATAACTAAGTACTCTAACAAAGAGGTGAGCATTGCTTCAGCTGTTAAATACACCATGTGTCCCACAATGAGGTAGTAAAGTGGCAGATTTATTTCTGTTACTCGTATTGTAACTTAGTTCTAATGATGCAGAGTAACTCAAGATTTTGTGCCCCATTTTGCACTTATCAAGCAGTCCCCATGTGCAGTTTGTCCTGTCAATTGGCTCTTGGATGTGTGAAGCTTGGAAATATTGTCATTGCCACTGTCAAAGACAGAAGCAATTTATCTTGAAGGCACTGAAGTGTGCCCCTGAAGACAAAGTCACTTAATAAAAATGACACTACATTGAAATACACATCCCCTCACGTGGCCCCTTCTGGTGAGCTGGCCTTAGGACAGTAAAACCTGGAGCTGTTCCACCCAGTGGCCCAAGAACAATTTATTTCATGACAGGTCTGATGTCCCTCCCTCTGCTTTCTAGTCAGAAGAGTAGACTGAAAAGTGACAGAAATTCAGCAGAGATCTCTAGGCCCTCACATGTTCACAATGAGAAGATTCTCTGAACAATAAATCAATATCAAGCACACTGCCTGAGAGTTATTCTGACAAATGGATTCAAGGGACAAACAGTGTGGCAGGTGAAAAATGTCACCCATTTTAGTCCTTGTAGCACTTTATCAATTCATTTTCCTTTGTGCAAAACTCATTAGGAATGGAGCAAAGAAGGCACTAAACATTTAGAAAGAATAATGTTAAGACAGCGTGGCTGGAGGTCATAAACACACAAATCTATTGGCTACAAGTCTAGAGGTCCTAGAAAGCAGACAGTGGAGATTTGGAACAAAATAAGGAGAGGTCCACTAAGGCTAATTTAGACATGGAATTACCATATATTCTTGAGAAATGAAGACATGTTCAAATAAAAACCTTCACACGAATGTTCATAACTTTATTTCCAATAGCCAAAAACTAGCAGTCCAGATGTTTTTCAGCAGATAAATGGTTAAATAAACTATGGTACACCCATATCATGGGATACTACTCAGCAATAAGAAGGAATAAACTTTGTTATGTGGAACAACTTGGATGAATCTCCAGGGAATTATACTGAATGAAAGTCAGTCTCCAAAGTCACACATACTATCTGATTCCATTTATATACAAATTTTGATATAATAAAACTTAAGAACTGGAGAACAAATTAGTGGTTGTCAGGGATTCGGAATGAGGACTACCTTTTGTTTACAATTATCAAAATGTATCATATATTTATGTTGCTCTAATCAAGGGATATTAATACTAATTGTAAGGAAAACTCAAACCAAAGAAATATGTAAAGATGTATTGTTGGCCGGGTGCGGTGGCTCAAGCCTGTAATCCCAGCACTTTGGGAGGCCGAGGCGGGTGGACCACGAGGTCGAGAGATCGAGACCAACCTGGTCAACATGGTGAAACCCCGTCTCTACTAAAAATACAAAAAATTAGCTGGGCATGGTGGCGCGTGTCTGTAATCCCAGCTACTCAGGAGGCTGAGGCAGGAGAATTGCCTGAACCCGGGAGGCGGAAGTTGCGGTGAGCCGAGATCACGCCATTGCACTCCAGCCCGGGTAACAAGAGCGAAACTCCGTCTCAAAAAAAAAAAAAGATGTATTGTTACAGAAATAATTTTTGAAAATTTCAATTGCTTATATATTTTTCTTACAGAGGAAAATGACAGGATAGGCAATAAATGACTAAGCAACAGTTATGAAATCCACTCTTTCCCTCTAGGAGGGAGAAATGGAGGTAACCCTAAAGAAACAAAGAACCTAGTCCCATCGCGTTGTCAGCTCGTCCATGACCACACCTTCTGCTGTCTGCAAACAAGCAAATCCTTTTCTGTGGAATTGTTTTTGTAGGATGTACGTGCTTGCCTAGAATTGGTAAACAAGCCTGAAATCTGTGAATTTACGGCATATAGCTTCCAAGAAAGAATCTCACAATGTAACTAAGTATAAAATGAAGATGTTTCAAAATTAAAAGGGTTCCCTCTACACAAGTAATACCACTATATACAGTATAAGGTATCCTCTGCACCGATTTGGGCCATAGGTAATGTGGTGAGAAAAGACTGAGGTTGCTGGACTGACAGTCCGAGCTCACATTGTTTTGCTTGTCCTCTCTATTTGGTTCTTTGTAATTATTAGTAAAGTTGAGTAGTAGATGAAATTTTTATGTGAATATCCAATTCTTTGTGTAATCTCACAGAGTAATAAATAAAAGACTTTGAACCATAAACTTCTCTTAAGATGAAATTCTGTGTGTCAAATAGAAGGGGTATTAAAGTTCAAAGGAAAACAAACATAAAATTTATCATTATTAAAGAACAGCTTGTTTTTGATATTTTTAAACAGATGCCAATTTGGTGTTTACATTATATTAGCTACATTTAAAAGAGCCATGTAGAAAATTATTTCAAAGGATAGACTTAACATATGCTAGAAATTATATCCCTTGAAACTATTTAAACTTACAATGAAAATATTTGATATGTACTTAAAAATGTGTGGTTAACTAGAATATTAATATATTTTGTAGAAAATTGAATGAAATCCTTAGGTTATATCTTACCTGACCGATTCTTATTTAAAATATCTACTTATGGTATTATATAACTAGAGACAGGCAAATTAAAACACTAAGATACGGGCCGGGCACGGTGGCTCATGCCTGTAATCCCAGCACTTTGGGAGGCCGAGGCGGGTGGATCACGAGGTCAAGAGATCAAGACCATCCTGGTCAACATGGTGAAACCCCGTCTCTACTAAAAAAAAATATATACAAACAATTAGCTGGGCATGGTGGCACGTGCCTGTAATCCCAGCTACTCAGGAGGCTGAGGCAGGAGAATTGCCTGAACCCAGGAGGCGGAGGTTGCGGTGAGCCGAGATCGCGCCATTGCACTCCAGCCTGGGTAACAAGAGCGAAACTCCGTCTCAAAAAAAAAAAAAAAAAAAACCACTAAGATATCTCACTGGATAGACTAATGAAAAGTAAACTGTATGACCCACATTCTGTTAGCAAAGCTGTGGAGAAACAGATGCTCATACACTGGGAATGCAAATTGGTACAACCCTTTGGAAGGGAACTGTCACTCTAAAACAAAATTTTAAATGACTTGAATCATCAATGTCATACCTAGGAATTTATACTGAAGATACCCTTCAATATGAAAATACATAATCACAAGTTTATCCATTATTTAAAGTTTTTAATAACTTTATGCATTGTTGCATTATTTGCAGTCATAAAATGCATAAAGCAATCAACATGTTCATACAAAATAAAGCAGTTGAATATACCACAGTAAATTCATCTAATCTACTATTCCACATGTGTGCAAAGGAGTGAGAAAGAGCATATGTACTCATATGAAGTGACTTATGGGTATATTGTTATATGGAAAAAGGAAAAGGCTGGGAACAGTGGCTCACACCTGTAATTCCAGCACTTTGGGAGGCCAAGGAGGGTAGATCACCTGAGGTCAGGAGTTTGAGATCATCTTGGCCAACATGGTGAAACTCCGTATCTACTAAAAACACAAAACAAATTGCACCACAGCACTCCAGCCTGGGCAACAAAGCAAGAAACTGTCCAAGAAAAAGGTAAAGTAAAAAAAAAAAATTATTTTCTGTAAGCAAATATGGGAACTAAAAGCATATATTTTTATATACCTGTTTGTGAAAAAAGAAAGCATAAGAAAAAAACTGATTACCAGCAGACAGTGGTTGCTTGGGAATGGGGATGTGGGAATGAGTAGAAAGCATGAGGAAGTGATACTTCTCTAAGTACCCGTCACACAAAACAGTGACATGGTCCTAGAACATCGTGCTGTACCAGAAAGAAGGAAAGTGCTCAAAGAAGGATACAAACATGTTCAAAAGACAGAGACACCTGAAGGGGCTCCTGCTGGCCAAACTGGGGACAACCAGACCATCAGAGTGAATTACAACAGTAATGATTACAACCCACAGAACGGGTAGGAATCCATCAATCAATATTTATCTATAAATAGATAAATGAATAAACTGTAGGAAGAAAAAGTTCTCGTACTAGAATGCAAACTAATAAAGGTAGAAGAGATGATAATATTAGAAAATCACCATTTGAGTCTCACCAAAGTAATAAATGTTTCAGGCAAGAAGTATCAATGGATGCTAAAATTAGGGACTAAACATCTGATGAGAAATCGGATATTTACACAGAAACAAAGTACCTCCATAAGACACCTATTATGCATGTATGGAGCAATAAATTTTCAGTGGAGAAACCTAACAGACCTTATCACAACCAAGTGATAAAGTCATATACACTGTGAAGAGTGCAACATCACTGCTATTATATCCCTGCCAACCCCTTGAATACAATCTGACGGAAATGTTGAACCCAAATGCAAGGGCATTGCTTAAACTTCAAAAGTACAAAGGTCAGAAAGATTAAGAAAGAGTAAAGATCTGCTCCAGATTGAAGGACATTAATGAGACCCATCTTACTATCCTGGATCAGTTCCCAGTCACTCATTCATTTTTCTTTTGATATAAAGTACATTAGTTTACAATTGTCAAAATATAAGTAAGGTCTCTAGATGATATAATAGCATTGTACAAATGTCGATTTTCTGCTTTTGATAAATGTACAGTGAATAAGGGCACCTCCTAGTTTCTAGGAACCACATGCTGAAGTATGGAGACACCATGTCTGCAGTTTGCTATCCAACAGTTCAAAAGATAATAATTATGTGTCTGTAAGAGAGAAAGATAGAAATATGCACATACATGTAGAATAGAAATAATAAAATAAATGAATGTTGGGGGAATACAGGAAAAAGGAACTTATGTATATTGATTTTATTTTACTTTTTTGAGATGGAGTCTCATTCTGCCCCAGGCTGGAGTGCAATGGTGCGATCTCAGCTCACTGCAGCCTCCGCCTCCTGGGTTCAGTCAATTCTCCTACTTCAGCCTCCTGAGTAGCTGGGATTACAGGCACACACCACCATGCCCAGCTAATTTTTGTATTTTCAGTAGAGATAGGTTTTCACCATGACGACCAGGCTAGTGTCAAGCTCCTGACCTCGTGATCTGCCCGCCTTGGCCTTCCAAAGTGCTGGGATTACAGGCATGAGCCACCACATCTGGCCTGAAATATTTTATAACAACTTTTCAACATTTTTATGTTAAAATTATTTCATAATAAAAAGTTAAAAAGAAGATCAATGAAGACATATGCTTGGCTCAATGCTAATTGAAGGGAAAAAAAGATTTTCATGAGCACATATATAGTTGACTAAGCAGTGTTCACATCTGGAAGAGTAAATTTAATATACAGTCTAACAAAGACCTGTCTGTGATCAAAATCCACCCTCTCATGCCGACTGAATCAATCAAATTTAGTGATATGTAACAAATTATACTCTATCCTGGAGCACATGTGTGTGGGGGTGTAGGGGGGAGAGTGTATCCAGGGATTTAAGTGGAAATACATCACATTAAAAATAACACCTTTGATGATAAAATCTGTGACCACTCGAAAGCTTTCAATGTCATATTCTACCTTCTCTTTACAAAATAGAACCCAGTGCTTGATGTGAAGGTAATTTTCAATGACTAGTCCCATTACCTTGTCGTATTCTTAGCATAACCTTGGAACCACAGATTTTCTGCTATTAAGTAATGAGCTGATCCAAGGAAATACTGTGACAATTTGATACATTTGACTATTTATTGCCGTAGCAGAATTATCACATTCAGGAAAAATCCTACAGGAGTTTCCTATTTTTTAAATTTATTATTATTATACTTTAAGTTCTGGGGTTCATGTGCAGAACATGCAGGTTTTTACACAGGTATACATGTGCCATAGTGTTTTTTTTTTCTTTTGAGAGAAAGAGAAAGGGAGAGGGGAGAGAGAGAGAGAGAGAGAGAGAGAGAGAGAGAGAGAGAGAGAGAGAGAGAGAGAGAGAGAGAGAGAAAGAGAGGAAAGAAAAGAGAAAGAGAAGAAAGAAAGAGAAGAGAGACAGGAGAAGAGAGATAATTTTTTCTTTTTTTTTGAAATGCAGTCTTGCTATGTCAACCAGGCTGGAGTGCAGTGGCATGATATCAGCTCACTGCAACCTCCAACTCCCAGGTTCAAGCCATTCTCCTTCCTCAGCCTCCAGAGTAGCTGTGACTATGGGCACGCACCACCACGCTCGGCTCATTTTTGTATTTTTACTAGGGACGAACTTTTGCCACGTTGGACAGGCTGGTGTCAAACTCCTGACCTCAGGTGATCCACCTGTCTCAGCCTCCCAATGTGCTAGGATTACAGATGTGAGCTACCAGGCCCGGCCAAGAAATTTCTTTTTAAGAAAGGAGAATGAAACAAATATTTAGAAATACAGAAGAAAGTACTGATAATATGAAGGCTTATGGATTGTAATTTTGAAGGGTGACTAAAGTCATTTAAGGAAAGAGAAAAAAGCTTTTCTCTTCTTAAATGTTTGGAAAACAAGAATAAGGAACGGAGCCGACTCAGGATATTTTGAGATGAACGATGACTTCAGCAAGCACATTCATTTTTAGTGAGCGTGTACTTGCACTGGCACAAAGGTTTCAAACCATGATGGATTAAGAAAAAGCAAGGAATTCTTTCATTATTTTTCAAGAAACACCTGCTCAGCGCTCCAGAGAGCAGTCTTATTTTCTTATTTTAGGACACAGTAGCACATTACTAGCAGGGCAAAGCAGGCAATCACTGTCTAGTAGACAGACTCAGAATTGCTTCCTTCTGATTCACTCCAAAGGAAAGAGCCAGGCCTGGCCAGCTGTGGAAACCCTAGGCTCAGGTAAGCAGAAAATGCAGCCTGGCAATGCAGGGGCAGACCTGTGAACCACTCAGAAGGAATGGCTCTGTGGCCAGCCAAGGAAGAGCAAGGACCACATCAAGCTCATATCCTTTGAAGTCCTTTAAAAGATGATTATCTGACTCTCTGGGCCCCTTCCATATTTCAGGATCTTGTATAAGTAAACCAAAGATACAGAAACCGTGACTCGTGACTCAGAGATTTAAACCAGGAAAGCAGATCTCTTTTTAAAAAGAACTTTATTTTTATTGTTTTAGGAAATATCTCTTTATGATTAATGTCCCTGCAAACTCAGTGGATTTTCCATGTGGCTGTTTGCCATGTAGACTTTTCTGACTGTGCTTTTCCCAACATCCTTCTGTTGGGCTGGAGCGTACCTGGTTGTTCCTGCTTTCCCCCATCACCTGACTCATGAGGATGCTGAGATGCTTATGTGAGATCTACCAGGACTTAAAAAGCAATATATATCCTGCAGAAATACAGAGTCGGATCACTGACAGGGCTGCTGCTCCTCCCTGCCCATCCCACCAAGAAGAAGGCAGGACCTGCGCTCCCCTACCACCTGGGCCCTCTTCCCTGCTTCCCCCACAAATGCTCTACCTCACTATCCTAGTTCAACGACGGCCCTGAATGTCCATCTCCTTCCTATCTTAGAGATAATTCCAAACGTCCTTCCTTTATTGCCAGCTCTCAAACTACACTCATGATTTGATATTGAATCTAAGTTGGAAAGTCAAGCTTGATTTCCCTTGAACACCAAGTCGTATGAGGAATAATAATGAAGGTAAGTCTTTGTGTTGATTGTTTCCTGAGGAAGAGGCCATCACAGCCTCACTCTGCCCCTTGGACTCAGGACTCCTTTGTGCTTCTTGCCAAGCCCCTCCACTTTGCCTTGTGCACGACTGTCTAGGAATTCACAGTAGCAGCCCATGTGAACGTGTAAACTATTAGAATGTAGAGATGTGAGTCATAGTAACAGCATACCACACACTGCGTGTAAAGACTAGCGGAATGAAAAATAAATTAATTCTTCTTAATGTCCAACATTTCAGTGGCATAAAAACATATTTGGTATTACAATTTTTACATCTCTTAAAATTCAGGGTTTTTTTTTTTTTATTTTGAGATGAAATCTTGCTCTGGGCTGGAGTTCAGTGGCAGGATCGTGGTTCACTGCAACCTCCGCCTCCCGAGTTCAAGCAATTCTCCTGCCTCAGCCTCCTGAGTAGCTGGAATTACAGGTGCCCACCACTGTGCCTGGCTAGTTTTTGTATTTTTAGTAGAGACGGGGTTTCATCATGTTGGCCAGGCTAGTCTTGAGCTCCTGATCTCAGGTGATCCACCCATCTCGGCCTCCCAAAGTGTTGGGATTAGAGGTCATGAGCCACTGCACCCGGCAATTCACGCTAGGTTTATGTGAAGAGTTTATTTTTCTTTTGGATGTTGGTCTATTTGAAATGGTGAATAAATGATAATAGTTGATTAATAGTAATTTCAATTAATAAAATGAATATCTTTTATAAACATAATAAAGATGCCTGTGTAACCTAAAATGTAGCCAACCTGATATATATGCTCTCTCCTAAGTTAACGTTCCTTAATGATTGGTTCAAACACACAGGAGTTGGTGGTGGCTTGACTTGTTTCCACAGTTCTGTTCCTTCATTCGAGGTTTCTGGACTGTCAGTTCTCTCCTCTCACAGGTGGCAGTGATGTCATATTTTATTTGGGAAGTGCTTTGCACAAAACTTGAGAAAGTGCTCAGAAGGTAACAGTGAGCAGTGCCTTGCATGGGCTATCCAACAAAACAGAATTCGGGGTGGGAGTGAGTTGAGGAAACCTTCCTTTTGTAAACACAATGATGAGTTTCAGGAGACTTCCATCAACAGCAAATGTCTCCAGCAAGTCCCGCATTGCCTGTCCAGCACACTGTCATGGAGTGTGCTCTCCTCAGCCACTCCCACAGCCCTCTCTGTCAGTCACTGTCGTGGTCGCATGTCAAGAGCAGCAAGCCCTTGCATGGTCACTTAACATGCTTTGATTTAGCATTCACAGAAGAGGCTGCGATTGCTGAGTCTCACACTGTGACAGGAAGCCCTCCGCTGCCTGCCTCAAGTGCCATGGCCCAAATCAAACTTGACACAGCCCATCTCTGACCACCATCATTCTGCCCCTGGCTGGTAGCAATTCAATCAGGGACTAAAGGAAAAAAATGGCTTTACAACATCTCACGTATCCCATCCACAGACTCACTGACTCTGCCGGGAACCATGCTGCAATAAGGCAATATTTCCTCATCTTTAACTAGGAGATTCTGTTAAAAAAAAATAAATAAGATGAAGGAATGCTACATTTTCTCACCAAAGCTTAGTCCTATAAATAATACCCAGACATACACACATGACTAACTTCCTAAACATCTTGCCCTCCAAGGTTTTGTTGTTGTTGTTTTAGTAAATGCTGAAACTTTAGCATCCCTAAATTAGGAATGTGTGTGTTTGGGGTGGGAGGGGCTAAAAAATGTGCTTTATGGTGTAAAAAAAAAAAAATGCCTCAAACAGCTTTTCTTTTTGTAGAGGTATATAGAGGAAAAATTAATAAACTTGGCTAGATTTTGTGGAGGAAAATCTAAAGCTCTTTTGTTATTTATCTTAATTTCCCTCAGAAAAAGTAAAAAGATGAAAATATAATCGAAGCCCTAAATAATGAAAAACTGTTCCTAAATGAATTAAATTCACCCCTACCTACAATCAGCTTCCAAAACCAGATAGGTGAGGTTTTTATTCTTTGGACTAGAAGCCTAGATTCAAAGAGGGACCCAAAAAGTCACTCCAAAAACAATTGATCTCTCTATTAGATTTTGGTTTAGACAAAAATTACAATTTGATGGTACCATCTTGCTTTCAAAATGCACAGGGAATCCCACCAATTTAAACTCTTTGTTCTACAGTCCAATGGTCCACTCACTCTTGACGGCACATGAAACTTTAAATCTCCCAAAATCCCCAGCCTGTGGTTATAATTGTACACTTTTAGTTTATATACATCCAAATAATGTGGCAAGATCTCCTACCACCTTAATAGCTGCAAAATAGCTCCCAATAAAAGAATAACCAGTTAATTGAGGGTGTCTCCAAGGAAATGTGCTGTATGGCTCCACAAAGTCTGTGGTCACCACCATTGGACACTACCATGTTCTTCTTCCCCAGTCCTGCCCACGGCTGCTCATGCATTTTAGGGCAGCACCACATCTTTGGGGGTAACATCAATGTTTATGGCAAAGATACAGACAATGCTCTCAACCCTTGGCCTTCCAGAACCATGGAGAGTTAGAATCAACCTTGGAAAGGGCTTGTGCCCAGGTTCCCTTGAGTTTATCCTTCCATCTGGCCTTCACTCTTCTAGCAAAAGGAATTTACACCCAGGACAAATGTCAGAACAGAAAGCCCAGTTCAGCCAGGTATAGATGGTCTAATGCTCCCACAGTAAGATCAAAACAAAACAAAACATAATCCACTGGAAGCCAATGCATACTAAGTAATGATCTAATCAGAAAACAAAGGAATAAAAACAAAATAAAATTAAAGACAGTTTTATGTCACCAGGTAATTATATTACAATGAATTTATAGGACTTCTATTTATTTTATGAATCTCATCTAAAATATAAAGTTAATAATAATATTTGGCATTTATTGAGTGCTGTTAGGCACGTTTTATGTGCCTAAATGTATGAACTCATTAAATTCTCACAGTAGCCTTGTAAAATAAGGGCTGTTGTATCCAAATTATATACCAATTTAGGAAATGAGGCAAAGAAAGGTTAAGTCATTTGTCCAAGGATACACAGGCAGTTCAGAATCAACGCTCTTAACTGACTCTCACATCAGCTCTGAGAAACAAAAGGAGATCTGAATTCAGACACTCTCCCTTTTAGCCCAAGACCCGAACATAGGTTTTTGAATGGCTTGGCTTTGAGACACTGCTCTACATCTTGGTGTAAGATCTCACCCAAAGATGGTGCAATCACAAAAGAAGGAAAGCAGGAGGGTCTGCATAATAAGACCACTGACATGAAGAAACCAAATATATTGTTACTTTAACAGATTTTGCTTTTCAGGGTGAGCCTTAGAATGGCAGATGACTTCTTGATACATTCTACTCGTCATACCAGGAGCTATTTTCTAAATCTAAGACAGTTTCTTGGCGTGAAGAAATAAGTTACAACAGCATACTTAGCATCTAGTGATTTCCCCCTCATTCTAAAAACCCTCTGAATTGGTTTAAGTCACAGATATTCCCCTAACCTGGGAACACACTGCCTCAGCCTTCTTTATATCTGCCAAGCTTGGTCACCCCATAGTTTCCCATCCACAATGTCTTGCCAGTCTGCACTGTAGCCCCCACTCCCTAAAAACAGTAACAAAGGCTGCATTTGGTTCAGGAGGAGGGAATCCTCTGGATCGTCTCTCTTGAGATGGTTTCTCACTCTGTTGCCCAGGATGGAATGTAGTGGTGCAATCTCTGCTCACTGCAACCTCTGCGTCCCGGGTTCAAGCAGCAATTCTCCTGCCTCAACCTCCTGAGTAGCTGGGATTACAGGCACCTGCCACTATGCCCAGTTAACTTTTATTTTTTTTGTTTTTTTTTTTGTTTTTTTTTAAGTAGAGCCGACATTTCACCATGTTGGCCAGGCTGGTCTCGAACTCCTGACCTCAGGTGATCTACCCGCCTCCCAAAGTGCTGGGATTACAGGCATGAGCCACCACACCCAGCTTGGAGGGTCTCTCTATTGCAAAGGGGAGTTGAATTCCCTCCTGGGTTGGCATTTATGCTTTTACAAAGCCCTCTCCTTCGCAGACGAGAGAAAAAGCAACATTTGCAAGTGGAAGGTGCTGGCTAGAGTGAAGGAACAGACCAAAATTTGGTTCTTAAAGCTTCTTTCAGGGGCACTAACCACAGCAGGAAGGGATAGAAATTCCATCAGCTCCACACAGGCTGCAGCTCTGGTGGGGTGGAAGTCAAAAGAAAGTGCAGACAGCAGTGGCTAGTAATGTATGTTACAACGAGAATTTGTGCTTAGCTGTTTAATTTTTCTAACTGAAAAATGTTACTTTGTGCCTTGTTTTTATAATTTAATATATAAAATGTATTAAAAATAAAGTTTCCCAGACTTTATGGATTCCTTCCAATTTTAAAGAAACAGTATTTTGGGTGTTATGCAAAATCAATATTGCAATAGAGGGTGCTGTGATTTTGCTGGGGTTTGGCAATCACCACAAGACCTGAGAAATTAAATGCAAACTTGATTGTACATTTGCATTTTTCTCAGAGAAGATTCATCACTTTCATTAAATTCTCAAAGTGATTAGCAATGCAAAAACAAAGAAAGGAGACACTGTCGATAGTCAATTCCTAGAAGTGGAGCTGTGGTCACAATGACTATGGGCATCTTCAAGATTTTTATGTAGATACCAAATTCTCTTTCAGAAATATTGTCCCCATCTTGCTTTCCAATAGCTACATAGGAGACTCCCTCAACATGCCAGATGTTTTTCAATAATGATGATCATCCTTTTACCATCTTCGCTAATTTGACAGATGAAAAACGCTATCCTGTTATTTTTTTATTGCTAGTAAGAATATATTTTTTTCATATGTTTGTTGGCAATCTGCATTTCTTCTTTGGTCAATGACCTGTTCAATTTCTCTGACTTCTCTGTTTCCGCAGAGGGTTATCTTCTTTCTAATATTTATAGTTCACTTTGTTTTATACCACAATCCTTTAACTAGAATGTCCAGAAGAATAAAAATGTACAATACAGGGTGGTAATGACAATCCTGGTCTGTAGCTGAATTTATTTGAAATGCAAGTCGATTCTAGAACATCAGAAACACACCAAGAGCAAATACAAGCATGCAAATACATTTTATCAATTTACATGTCACCTAGTAATTTATTAGTACTAGCTCAGATAACTGACAACCAAGAGCTTACTACAGTATAAGATGAGGTAAGAGACATGTTCTCATTTCTTTCCTAGGTTTATCAGCTTAGAAATGCAGAGGTTAACTTCTTTGCACTCAGAAAACCATAAAAAACTTTTTCACTGTATTCACACTGTTTGGAAATTCAATCAGAGGGGCGAAATCAGAAAAAGTCATCTACACAGAACACACACAACTCTGGAAAAATTGTGCTGCATTACAGTGTCATGATATTGAGCTGCCTTCTCCCAGAAGCACCCAATTCTCTTATACCAATTGAGTTTACACACCAAGACATCTATACACACATGCATGTAAGTATTTATATATATATATACACACACATACACATACATTTATATCTACATGTAGACACTTACGTATAATTAACTTCAGGTGGTCAAAATTCTATAAACATTAATTAGAGCAGAGGAAATATATTAAAAATGTCCAAATAATAAGTCATTTGTCTATAGAACTTTTCCTAAATGACAGCTTCCAATTCTTGAGGTTGTCTTTCTGTGAATCTCAACAGAAGCACAATCCCTGGGGCGAGACAAGAGACTAAAATCTTAGCCAACAGTACAAAAGGCCCTGCAGCCATATCTGTACAATGCCCCATTAGAGCATGTGGCCATTAGTTCCGCATCTCTCTCACATACCACAGTGCAAAATGAGGGCCACGACTGATGAAAACCACGGAGATTGCCTTGGCTGTCAAAATGTATAGCCTCTCCAGCAGAGCTCTACTGCTATGTCCATCCTAAATCAAGGCTCAGGACTACTGCAGCAGCAAACCCTGTGTTCTGAGGTGAGACAGACTCTACACGTCTGGAGAGTGTTTTAGATTATGCTGTGTTGAGTAATGGGTCCTTAACAATATTCCTTTTCTGAAAAGCCTTTCTTTCCAAATATTTACATAATTAGTATACTTCAGTTCACAGCATGGTAGCTGCCAAATAATGGCAGACTGGGAAAAGTTCTGTGAAGGTGTGGCCACTCTACCTAGTATAGTGTGTAAAGTGGTGTGTACATGTAATAGGCTTGCACAGAACTCCAACGGATACCTACCCGCCCAGCCATCAGTCATCTGGTCACTGAGCGCCCCATTTCAAGCTCTGGGTGTAGCTCAGATGGAAGTCATGCAGGCCCTCTAGTGAATTAACCAGGATACCACCCTACTGTCTTGACAGTGGCATAATGTCATATACCAAACAAAAACAATAATAACAAAATCATATGCTTGAAAGCCAATCATTGCTCTTCAAATGATATGCCCTTTATGCATCTGCTAATATTTTCTATGATGAAAATAGCTATTTACTATCCATAATAGGCCAGCAATGCATACAATGAAAGAAAAGCTTGACAGTAGGAAGGCCAGTTGAAAAGGTAATTTGAATCTAGTTTGAATTCTGAGTTTCTTTTAGGATTCCCTATGGGTACTCTTGATCAAATCACTATAATTCCTGGGCTCTGTAAGAATTCTAGTCTCACTCCATGACTATTTCAGGGGTGAAGCCCTGTACCTTTCCTCTTTCCTACTCCATGGAGAAAATAAACAGAAATTCTCCCGAGAATTTTATTAGAAGGAAAGGGACACAAAGGTAAACAAATAGAAAAATCTAATCCACTAAAACAGACAAATGTCTAAAAAATAAAAAAGCTTTTGGACCCTAATATATTTGATGGCTATTATTACATGAATTATGGGCTTTTTATTTTTATTTTTTGAGACAGGGTCTTACTCTGTTGCCCAGCCTGTAGTGAAGTGCAGCCTCCATGTCCGTAGTACAAGTGATTTTTCTGCCTTAGCCTCCTAAGTAGCTGGTATTAAAGGCATGTGTCACTACCCCTGGCTAATTTTTATATTTTTAGGAGAGACAGGATTTTGCCATGTTGCCCAGGGTGGTCTCAAACTCCAGAGCCCAAGTGATCTGCTTGCCTCAGCCTCCCAAAGTGCTAGGATTAGTGGTATGAGTCACCACACCGGGCCCGAATCATGGACTTTTTAAAGCTAACAGTCCATTATCGTTATATAACAAAATAGCAATAGCTATGGTATAAGTTTGTCGCAGGGAACGAACTTAATGAGGTAATATGCATAAAAAGTCAGCACCATGTCTGCCTCATTGTAAAGTCTACAAACTGTCGTGCCCCAACTTGCCAGCCCAACTTGGATTCTTCTTCAGCTCCCAATTCTCTTTCTCCCTGCCTTATGATAGGTAACACATTCTTCCTACAGCATTGGCCTAAATTCTTCACATCTTGTCTAAAGGCAGACCGAGACTAAATATCTCCCTTTAGAAAGGTCCCAGGTGGCCAGATGCAGTGGCTCACACCTGTAATCTCAACACTTTGCTGGGGCGGGTGGATCACCTGAGGTCGAGAGTTTGAGACCAGCCTGAGCAACATGCAGAAACCCCGTCTCTACTAAAAATGCAAAATTAGCCAGAGTGGTGGCGCATGCCTGTAATCCCAGCTACTCGGATGGCTGAGGCAGGAGAATCGCTTCAACCCGGGAGGCGGAGTTTGCAGTGAGCCGAGATCACACCATTGCACTCCAGCCTGGGCAACAAGAGCGAAACTTCGTCTCAAAAAATAAAAAATAAAAAAAGTCCCAGCTGCCTAGTATTCTGGTCTGGAGTGTTCTTTGGTCCCAGCTCGACTGAAGGACAGGGAAATGTGTGGGCTGTAGGGCTGACAGACTCCCAGAATGTCCTGGCTCAGGCTTTCATTGCTGATCCCATCCAAGGGACACTGGATAGTCCACGTCCTCCACTTCTCTATTTCCAAATTTTGTCAAAGTGGTTTAGCAACATTATAGTGCCAAAATATTCCATGACAGGAATACACACAGCTTACATACGAAGGCATTATAAATGTAAAGACATTATAAATTTATACATAAGTTATAATTTATATATGTGGACCCAAAGGTTACAACTGCCCAGAGGAATATACAAACTAAAAATCATCTTCTTGAGGCCCCTGGAAAAAAGGAATCCCAGAGAATAAAATATACTATGAATGTTTGCCCCAGATGAGTTTCAGACTTCTTTCTAACACTGGATGTAGGGGGACATTCTCCAATTAAATATTCTGTTTTAAAGATAGTTTAATTTTAACTAAGATTTTTAGCAATACGATTTCATGGTAAGTTTTCACTGCGCTAAAGAGCTGATTGATCATTTCTACTGCTACCCAGGATCTTTCTACCTAACTTATTTTAGATGGGACTTGGCTTAGAGAGTTTTTTTTTCAACAAACAGGGATCAATAAAGTACTTACTGCCTTTAAGACAGATTTATGTGCTGGTTTACTTTCTCCTCCAGAAGCCCTCATATATGAAATAAATTTACTTGGAAATATATTGTCCAATTTGACCTTTGGGAAATGTTCATTTCAAGCAGAAGGGGAAAAAAATGGCCTGAAAACTACCTGGAGGCCACCTGGCTTATAGTTGACATGAGGAAAAACGATATTCAATAACCATTTCAGGAGCCAGCTCAATGTGGATACTGATAGTGGGCCAAGAATAATTAATACAGCAGATATTTACTTCGAGCCATTTGAAAGTTTCTAAGTAGGATTTTTAAAAATAAAAGGCTCCAATACTAACACAAAGCTTTGTCTCAAAAAACTTTTATTTTATGTGCCATGTATCATCATTATGAAAGCTGCATTTAATAAGCAAATAATTGTGTGAGATTTTAGTCAACTATAATTTACAGCAACAAAAGCCCGTGCCACAAGAACCTAATAGAACACTTATAAACATAACCACTTATAGGTAGAAGGCAGATTTTTATCAATCAAAATAAATGTGAGGCATATAAATGTATACAAACATGTCATACACGTGTCATGTTTTGGCTTCAATTCTTGTTCTCGTGAGTGGACAGTTCTCATATAACTGGGTTTCTTGTTTGAATTTCTCGATTAGAGAAAACAGTTTTATTTTAATTCCACCAAAACTGGATTTTCAAAAACTATAAACTCAGAAACTATAAATATGTTACACTGATTAGAGAATGAAAAACAAGCATTTGTTTATTCAAAAGCAAACATTTACTGAGCACTTAAAATAGGCCAGAAGTGTTACAGGCATGTGGAGACGGAAGCAAATAAAACAGACACAGATTTCTGCCTTCATGAAGGAAGAGAAAAATCATGTTCTCTCCTTTGCTGTAATCCAGACTAGAACTTGTGGCACCTGCCAACCCCAGGGACTGCATGGGGCTTAAAGGACGATCTCCCCCAGCAAGCCCAGGGAACAGCCTCAGCTACCCTCTCCTATCCTGCTGGAGTTCCCAACCCATTTCACTTTGTACTGAGAGAAGTTAACATTTTGCTTTCCAAACTGGTCTATTGTTTTTGGACACAACATAAAATGTAATTTTGTGGTTTATAGTTGTTACTTGAACAGTTGCTCTGAAGGGGCTTAATAATAAAATACCAAGTGATTGTCTGCTCCCCTTAGGGATATTCTTTCTAAAATTAAACCCAGCAATCAGGGAGAGCCCAAACATCAGTCAAGACAAACTCATGACAACGTTTTGGGATCTCCTGGGAGCAGGTTTTAGAATTAAGATTCAGGAAAGGGCTTTGAATCTTAGAACAACTTTAAGAAATGAAAATTTTCCGTCTCTCCTCATTTATTCAATTCTTGCTCTAATCACACCAGTGGATGGTAACCAAAGTTTGGATCCTTCCAGAGCAGGAAGTATATAACAGGTGGTCTTTATATTCTCATAATGCTATTAGGCAGGACGCGATATTACAAGAAAAGAGCTTGCAATCAAACTGAAATCAGCAAACACAAAGTGAACCCTAATAATACAAGTAATGAAGGGACGGTTTGCTCAGTACAACTGATATACCCAACAGAGGATCAGAAAAGATCAGGCTTAATAAGGCACCATAACCTTTTTATCAAAGGAGAGACCTGGGTAAAGCTTGGCTGAAGGAAGAATCATGTGCAAATGTGGAGTGGAGAAGCTCATCTGACTGGAGTAGGGCTTGTGTTTTGAGAAGTGGCATGTGATGCTGAAAATGAAAGAGGTTCTCAAGGGACCAGATGACTGGGAAGACTTCACACGAGATAGAATCTATGATGGAAAGCCAAAAAACATTTGGTGGGAATGCGTCAAATGTTGAAAACTGTTTACACAAGTTTATTTTGGTGGTGGTGGTCAAAGTCAACGGCGATGTGACCGGCCAGCCATAGGGAAAAGTGTTATGTTGTGTTTTGATATAATATGGTGCATTGTCTAGACCACAGAGAACCCCTCCAGGCTATCTGATTGTGGTTACATGGGAGTATTTTACAACTGCTGCAATTTCATAAGCTGTAGGTAAATGATGGTAATGCAAAAGAATTCGTGTGTGTGTGTGTGTGTGTGTGTGTGTGTGTGTATGCATGAATATTCTGTCCCATTCAGAGCAGTTTGAGACTGCCTCTGCCCCTTCCTCTGCCTTGGGAGTGGGGGAGAATTTTGCTCTACATTCATTTCAATATTCCTGCCCTATCAATAAATCTGCGCTTCAGATTTTCCTGCAGAACTGGTTATAGCATCTGCATGGCTCCCTCATGGATTGGTGATTATTATCAGAAAAAATGACTGACTCACGTTCATCTCATATCTGTATAAGAGTCAAGATTTTGTCTTTTTCTGAAAGTTGCTGTCTTTTAACACAGACTAGAAGATAAAGTCAAATTGTGATGCAAACATGAGTACCTCAACAGAGGTCAGTATCAGTGCAAATGAAGAGGAGGGAGAACACCAGATTCTTCAAAGACAATGATAGACTAAGGCATGGTGACTAACTAGGTACTGTGAACTCCACTGTGGTCTCTTAACACCTACCATTCATCATTGGTGCTCATGCTCTCAAGAGTTTACAGACCTTCTATATCTGGTTAAACCATGCATAGCTGCCTGATGCAAGAAGAGATTTGAAGCAACTCAGGCTCCGTTAACATGGCCTCCTTTTGCAACCTCTCCTTCTCCTCATGGGCCGCTGACTTCCTACAATGTATTTCAAATACCAGCCTTTCTACTTGTGACTTCTCTCCTTAAACTTTCCCTGAGGAAGGTAGAGTGAGAAAAACCAAGGGTAATTTAACATGTTTAAAAGGCTTTTTCTATTGTCCCACCAAGCCACAATTTGGAGGAGAAAGCTGAAAAATAAGCAGAGGAGAAAATATTGTCAGGAAAAAGATAAAAATGGAGTTGCCTTGGGTATATGCCCATTGATTAATCTATAGGTGGATCACTGGAAATTGATTCTGACCGTAACTATGACTTTTCCTGACCGTAAAAGCCAAATAGAAGAAAACCAGATAGTTGTATCTTTTAAGTTATCTGTACATATAACATGTTTTCGGTTTGACACACAGAATACAGCATGTGGTAAATTGAAGATAACATCGTACTCATATTTAAACAAACAAACTTAAAAATATATCTACTAATTTTGCTGAGTAAAGCAGGATAAAGCCAAGCATGTCACCATAGAGGCTGGACTTGAACATTCTTAGGCACACAGCCTGATTTCAATACAATAACTCGTTTGTAGAGCTTTAAAAGTTTCCAAAACTTGTCTACATAGGGAATTATACTCAATTCTAATCTTGTAAATCAAAGTTCCCATTTCACATAGGAGCAAGTTAAGTGAATTGCCTGCCCAAGCAGACACAGCTGGTTGTTAAGAGCTGGATTCAAATCCAGAGAAACCACACATTCAATTAACCCTTGATTAACCAGAAAAGGCAAGTCATTTGTGTACTATATATCATGTGGTTATTCTGAGTGGTAGAGTCTATCTATTCATGGGTACTGCTCCCCATTTCCAAATGAAATTTCAGTGGCTGGTCTAAAGAATCTTTTTTGTAGCTCCTGGATCCAGATTGGCCAAAAGATAAGAATATTAAGGAGCATAAAAGCCACAGAGTAAAGTCCCAACCTCTGGAAGATTAGATGACTAATGACTCATGGCCCAATTAATGGCCAAACCCTTGCCATTTATAGCCACAAGATTGCCACACAGCAAGCCACTGAGTTTTGAGGTGACTTGTTACACAGCAATATTGTGGTCTTAGATAACTGATACATGCTGCTTCTGTTAGGTACACTACTGACTTGTCTTCGATCTCTGAACGCATCCCTCTTGTAAGAAGGAGTAATTTGCATGATTAACTGATCTGTCTTTAGCAACCTAAACTCTGACATGCTAAATGTAGCAAATCAATAAGGCCTCAGCATAATGTAGTATAAATAAATCTCTTTCAAAAAATAAAAAAATATATTTCTCTTTGACTACAACCCAGAATATAAATAAACAAAAATTAAAAAATACATTTTTCTTTGACTACAGCCTTTTCATCTAATTTGGCTTCCCCCACCACCACCCCGCTTCCCAACGCATCCACCAAGCAATATGATAATCAAAAGGTATTCACACGTTTCTTGCTGAAATCAATTTCCAGGGTAATAAAGTGCCTTGCCAGTATGATTAAAATAATTCTACCTCAGTGTCCCTGGTGGTTCATCCTCTAATATTAGAGATTCCTATTTCTTGATTTTTCATGCCCTGAGGTGAAGAAAAGAGAGGCAGGATCACCTGGTCCTTATGTAGCTAGAAGACACAAAGTATCCACTACAACAAAGGATTGTTGGCGTTACCTGACATAGCATTTTTCTAGGATGTTAAAAACTCCAAAAAGAAAGTAATATAAGCCACTTTATCATTACAGAAAGTATTATTTTTGCTGACCTCAAGATGTGTCGAATACCACTATTACAACACAAGATGCAACAAACAAAACACCCATAGCAAACCAGAACGATATAAAAGTTAAAATAACAGAAAGCCAAGCACCGTATGTTCTCACTCACAGGTGAGTATTGAACAACGAGACCACGTGAACTCAGGGAGAGGAGCATCACACACAGGGGACAGTTGGGGGGGGTAGGGGAGAGACAGTGGGGGGTGGGGAGGGATAACATGGAGAGAAATGCCAGGTATAGTATGCACCTAAAGTAAAATAAATAAATTATAAAAAATAAATAAATAACAAAAACAAAAAAACACTGGCTGGGCATGGTGGCTCATGCCTGTAATCCCAGCACTTTGAGAGGCCTAGTAGGACAGATCACCTGAGGTCAGGAATTCAAAACCTGCCTGGCCAACACAGTAAAACCCTGTCTCTACAAAAATACAAAAATTAGCTGGGTATGATGGCAGGTGCCCATAGTCCTAGCTACTCAGGAGGCTGACGTGGGAAGGTGGCTTGAACCCAAGAGGTGGAGGTTGCAGTGAGCCGAGATTGCACCACTGCACTCCAACCTGGGTGACGGAGTCAGACTCCATCTCAAAAAAAACCCTACTAATTTTTCTTCCTTATTTGTCTAGTGCTCCTTCTTTCTACAACTGCAAACAAGCTTCTGCATTTTGCTTTATCAAAATAAAGATACACACTGCAAACAGAATTGAAACAGAAAATTTTTGACATTTTGATAACTAAAATTATGAAAAAATTATAATTTAGCAAGTAAAATACCCAAATAGTATATCAGAAATATCACAAATGTGGGAGAGCCTACTTAAAATAATATTGCAGATTCTGAGTTGGTAGAATTGGTTAGCTTTAAGAATTATCAGTGTGGTGGTTTTTGTTTCAACTTTACAGGGGGATTTTGAGAAGGCATTTGAGATTACATACCTAAGGATAATTCTCTTCTGAAAACTATGATTGCAAAGAGAATAGACACAGTGTTCTACCTCCACATTCCTTAAAAGCCAGACGGGAGCAGAAGAGGCTTAAAATCAGTATTCAGTATTTGTCAGAAATGGGACAATGATACTGTGCTGACACAAATGTTGACAAAAGAATTAAAAAGGCAGTTAGTAATGCAAAGCCTTTCTTCCTCCAAGGCAGTATACAATTAACAAGGTCAATTGTGCTATGGTGAATGGCTGTATGTCCCGTAGGTCGAAGAGAAGCCAGAATAAATACAATTTTCACGGCTTGCAATGGGCTGCTTTTCCGTGGACAAACGGATACTAGAGAGTTTCTTCTCAATCTTACACTATATTACATCTACCCAGGATGAATATGCAATAAACTATTACTGGGAGTCTGCTTAGAAAATCAATAAAAAACACATCTAGTATCTTTACTGACAGTTTTCGGTATGTTCTATGTCTTCAATGGAAAATACCACATTCTGAAAAAGAGATGGGTGCAGCAGCTTTCCAATGGCATTCCTCTGTTTCTTTGTTGTGTCTCGTCCTAGCTATTTGTTTTATAGCAGAGAAGGTACACTGCAGCACAGATGCTGATCTGAGGTGTCTCAGATAAGTGCTAGTGTGGAGACGTAGGGGTCTCTTTTGGCTACATGAAGGTTCAAAAGGGTAAACTGGTTATGTCGTGAAGATGCCCATATGACAGCTGTCCCTTGCTGGCATGCATCATACTTTCTGTAACTCTCTCAGCAGTTCTCTTGAGCATGTATTTTAAACTACAGCTTTTGGGCAGCATCTCATTTTTATCACCTCGGTGCCACCGCACTTCCAAAGAAACTTGATGAGAAGGCTAAGTCAATAAACGTGCCCTTGATCACATTCATTGCATTAATTAAATTGAGAGTAATAATTTGAAAAAAATGTGAGGGCAAAGACAGAATATTTCCTTTCCCTACCACTGATTGTATCATGTCCTTGAGATATATTTGTCAACCATGAAATGTGCTTACAAAGAAGAAAAGCTCCAAAACCACATCTTAAAAACTTAGAGAGCTTCAGAAGTCCGTGGAAAGTGATGTAGCCCAAAGAAAAGTGCGATAATACTTCAAAAAGGAGACAAATGTGGAATTTCCTGTTAGGGGAAGAACACTAATGTGTTTCTTCAGTGTCAATATAAATTTTTAAAATATAAATTTGAAGTTATTTCAAGATTCTTGAGCTCAAAATAAAACAAACAAAATGAAAAATCCAAGATAACTTAGAGACAGAGTTATCCCTATCCCTGAGTGTTTTCTACAGGATAAAATACAAAAAACGAAATGGATGAGAAATGAGGTAGTGAATGAGAAAAGGAACAGAACTGATAGAAATGGGGGTGGGTGTGGCTGAGTTAGTTAAAGTTGTATCATGCATTTTTAAAGCAAAAATTAGCATAAAAATTAAAGTTGGTAAATTATGTCCCACACAGTGACTCAAATTCATGAAAAAAAAACAAACAAAAAACAAAAACTGGAGCATTCTGACCAATATAAAACATCAGTGTATCTTAGCTCACTCGTGGTAATACACAAAAGCATCACTGAATACCTATTACATGCTAGGCACAAGGTTACGTGTTTTCACATATAACCTCATGTGTATATTTCACTGTCATTATCACCTCCATTTAACAGAGGAAAAAACTGAGTATCAGAAAAGTAATCTGAGTTGTCCAGTCCCACAGTCTAAGGGATACCACCATGGCTTGAACCCAAGATTTTCTGAATTAAATTTCCATGTACTTTCCACCCAGCTATAACACAGGAGTTCACAACTGTACACTAAATTAAATCAAATAGTCTCAGCTAGCAAGTTTTCTATGCAAGTGCCATGATGCGTTTACTTCTTGTGAGGATTTTAGCAACTATAATTTGATACACAAATTACAAAATCTATTGAATGACATTCTTACCTCACCTTACAACATCTCCCAAAAGTGAACATTCTTTCACTCAGTAAATATTTAAGAGCAGATAACATGTGCCAGGCATTATGCTAGGTGCTAGGCAGGGAACAGAGTCCCTGGTTATATAGAGCTTACGTGGAGGGTATGATGCACAGATACAAACAACACTTAACAGTCTCTTAGATCCTGTTTCTTCCCTCCAGTTGACTTCTATTTGTTTGTATTTTATTTTTAATTGATAAATAATAATTGTATGTATTTATGGAATACACAATGATGTTATGATATATATTTCGATTCTGCAATAATTAAATCAACTTTATTCACAAATCCATCACCTGGCCACATATTTTTGTGGTGAAAATATTTAAAATCTACTCTTTTTGCCATTTTGAAATATATGGTGCATTATTATTTATTATAGTCACCATTCTGGGCAATAGATCGCTAAAGCTTATTCCTCCTGTCTAAGTAAAACTTTGTACCCTTTGGTGAATATCTCCCCATTCCCTATCTCTCCCTCCCCAAGCCTCTGGTAACTGCCATTCTACTCTTTACTTCTATGAGATTAACTCTTTTAGATTTTACATATGGATGACATCATACAGTATTTGTCTTTCTATGCCTGGCTTATTTCACTAAGCATAATGTTCTTCAGATTCAACCATGTTGCTGCAAATGACAGGACCACCTTCTTAAAGGCTGAATAGTATTCCATTGTATCTATATCTATATCTATATCTATATCTATATCTATATCATCTATACCACATTCTCTTTATCCATTCATCTGATAATGGACATGTAGGTTGGCTTCATATCTCAGCTACTGTAAATAATCCTTCAATGAATATGAGATCACAGATATCTCTTTAGTATACTGATTCCAGTTCCTTTAGATATATAACAAGAAGTGGAACTTCTGGATCATATGGTCATTCTAACATTAGTTTTCTGAGGCACCTCCATACTGTTTTCCATAATAGCTGTATTAATTTATATTCCCACCAACAGTGCACAAGATTTCCCTTTTCTCCATATCCTCACCAACACTTCTTATCATTTGTCATTTTTTAAAATAGCCATTTTACCAGGTCATATCTCATTGTGATTTTAATTTGCATTTCCCTGATGACTGGTGATGAGCAATTCTTCATGTATCTGTTGGCCATTTGTATGTTTTCTTTTGAGAAATGTCTATTTAAGTCACGTGTCCATTTTATAATTAGGTAATTTTTTTCTTGTTATTGGGTTGTTTGAATTCTTTATACATTTTGGATTACAGCCTCTTATCAGATGTATGGTTTGCAAATATTTTCTCCCACTCTGTGGATTGCCACTTCACTCTACTGATTGTTTTTCTTGCTGTGCAGATGCTATTTTGATGCAATCTTATTTATTTATTTTTCCTTTTATTACCTGTGCTCTTGGGGTCATATCCAAAAAATCTTTGCCCAGACAAATGTTGTAGAACTTTTCCTTTATGTTTTCTTCTTGAAGTTTTATAGTTTCAGGCTTTTCTCTTAAGTTTTTAATCCATATTGCATTGACTTTTGTATATGATGTGAGATAATGGTCCAATTTCATTCTTCTGCATGTGGAGAACCAGTTTTCCCCATAGCATTTATTGAAAAGATTATCTTTCTCCATTGTGTGTTCTTGGCATCTTCATCAAAAAACAATTGACTATAAACTGGTGGGATTATTTCTAGGCTGTTTATTTTGTCCCATTAGCCAATGTATCTCTTTTTATCCTGGTACCATGCTGTTTTGATTACTACAACTTTGTAATATATTTTGAAGTCAGATAGTATGATGCTTCCAGTTTTGTTCTTTTTGCTCAAGACTGCTTTGGCTATTTGGGGTGTTTTATAGTTCCATATGAATTTTAGAATTATATTTTTTATTTCCTTGAAAAATATGACATTAGAATTATGACAGAAATTGTATTGACTCTGTAGGTCATTTCAGGTTGTATAGTGATTTTAATAATATTAATTGTTCCAATCCATAAACACAAGATACCTTTGCATTCATGTTGTCTACAATTTCTTTCATGAATGCTTTATAGTTTTCTGTACACAGATATTTCATCTCCTTAGTTAAATCTACTCCTATTTTTTTGACACATACTGCAAATAGGATGATTTCTTAATTTCTTTTTCTGACAGCTCACTATTAAAGAAACTATTAATTTTTGTGTGCTAATTTGTATCCTGACACTTGACTGAATTCATTTATCAGTTGTAATAGATTTTCTGGTGAAATTGTCAGGGTTTTATATGTATAAGATCATGTCATCAGCAAACAGAGGTAATTTCACTTCTTCCTTTCCTATTTCAATACTTTTAATATATGTTTATCTAATTTCTGTAGCTAAAACTTTCAGTACTATGCTGAGTAGAAATGGTGAGAGTAGCCATCATTGTTTTATTCCTGTTATTAGAGGAAAAGTTTTCATCTTTTCAACATGGAGTATGATGTTAACTGTGGGCATTTTGTATACGGACTTATATGATGTTGAGGTATATTCCTTCTGAGACTAATCTGTTGAGTTTTTATCATAAAAGAATTTTTGTTTGTTAAACGATTTTTCTGCATCTCTGAAGATGGTCTTATGGCTTTTTCCCTTCGTTTTGTTAAAATGTTGTAAAAAAATATATTGATTTGTGTATACTGAACCATCCTGGTATCCCAGGGATAAATCCTGCTTGATCATGATTAACAATCCTTTCAGTGCACCATTGAATTCCATTTGCCAGTATTTTGTTGAGGATTTTTGCTTCTATGTTCATCAGGAATACTGTTCCATCATTTTCTATTCTTGGAGGTCTTGTGTGATTTCGGTGATAATGATGACCGAAATCACACAAGGCCTCCAAGAATAGAATGATTATTAATGTTGGCCTCATAAAATGAGTATGAAAGTATTCCTTCTTCAACTTTGTGGAAGTGGTTTCAAAATATTGGTATTAGTTCTTTAAATATTTGGTAGAATTCAGCAGCAAAGTCATCCAGCTCTGGGCTTTCCTTTAATAGGAAATTTCTTTATTATTGATTCAATCTCCTTCCCTGTTGTCTGTTCAGATTTTCTTTTTCTTCTTGCCAGTCTTGGCAGATCCTAGGAATTTATTCATTTCTTCTATGTTATCCAGTTTGTTGGCAAATGATTTGTTCATAGCAGTCTTTTATAATCCTTCGTATTTCAGTAGTATTTATTATAATACCTCCTCTTTTGTTTCAAATTTCATTTATTGAGTATTATTCTCTCTTTTTTCTTAGTCTGGCAAAAGGTTGATTGATCTTGTTTGCCTTTTCAAAGAACCAAGCTCATAGCTTCACTGACCTTTTCTATTTTCTGTCTAGTATCTATTACATTTATTCCTGGTCTCATCTTCATTATTTCCTTCCTTCTACTGACTTTGGACTTAGTTTGTTCTTCTTTTTCTAGTTCCCTGAAGTACAATGTTAGGTTGTTTATTTGAGATTTTTTTTTTTTTTTAACGTAGGCATTTCTTTCTGTAAAACTTCCCTCTTGGGACTCTTTTGTTGCATTCCACATGTTTTGGTATGTTGTGTTTTCAATTTCATCTGTCTAAGGATGTTTTTTAAATTTCTCTTTTAATTTCTTCTTTGACCCGTTGGTTACTGAGGAGCATGCTGCTTAATTTTTTTGGATTTGAGAATTTTCCAAAATTTCTCCTGTTATTGATTTCTAGTTTCATTCCATTATGGTCAGAAAAGTTACTTGATATTATTTTAATCTTCTTCAATTTGTTGAAACTTGTTTTGTGCCCTAACATATGATCTATTCTGGAGAATATTTTATGTGTGCTATAGAATGTGTAATCTGCTGCTGTCGAATGGAGGATTGTATATAACTTTTAGGTCCATTTGGTCTAAAGTGTTATTAAAATCCACTGTTTCCCCATTGATTTTCTGCTTCGACGATCTATCCACTGCTGAAAGTGGAGTACTGAAGTCTCTTACTATTACATTTCAGTCTATAGCACCCTTTAGATCTATTACTTTATATATTTAAGTGATTTGATGTTAGGTGCATATATATTTATAATTGTTATATATTCTTGGTGAATTGATCCCTTTATCATAACCTTCTTTGTCTATTTCTATGATTTTTCTGTTAGGTCCTATGTTAGGAGAAGCAAGACTTCAGAGGAGAGCTCCAGACTCAGACTCGGGATCAGAGAATCACCATGGAGTAAAATATTCAAAGCAAAAGTCTGAAGAACTGAAAAGGGTACGAGAAAATGATGCTGGAGAAGGAATATGAGTGTATAAGTCACATGTAGAAGGTTACATTTGACTGCAATTCTAATTATGCAGCCACCCAAGTGTTTCAAGAAGGCAAATAACATGCACAGATCTTTTTATTTCAGGAAGGTTTTTCTGAATGCAATGAGGTAAATGGATTGGAGAGACTGGAGGCAGAGAAGTAAGATAAGAGCCTATCGCAGTAGTTACAGTGAAAGAGGATGATGGTGCAAAATAGGGAGCCAGGAACAAAAGAAAGTGATGGGAAGCAAAATTCAGCTAGTTCATGATTGGCTGAATGGGCATGAACATCACAGTAGGGATTTGACTGAGTAGTGGGTAGTGCCACTCACAGAAGAAGGAACAATTTAGGAAGAGAAACGATGAATCAAGTTTCGGATGAGCTGAGTTTGTATATCAGCCACGATGTTTAGAACACAAGGAAATGGTCTGAGCTGCATATACATTATTGTTTTTCAAGTAATTTTTTGAACAGTAAGCACTGAAATTTCTTTTGACTTCTTCAAAACATAACTAATTGTCCCAAGGATTAATTCATTAAATTCATAATTATCTAATTTTTATCAAAAATGGCCATATTAGAAGGTAAAAAAGCATATTTGTTTGTGTTTTTTAAGAGCCACACTGCAACTGCCCAGTACTGTAATGTCTTAAAATTATTTAAACTGCAGCCATTTTCTCTTTGATAAAGAGAAGTTTGCGGAAGTCGTGGAACATGATCATACTGGAATCTTCTAAACTGAAGCCCTGGAGTAAAAGCATAATTAAGGAGAAATGAAACCTACTTGTCTCGGATGCTGATGCCAAAGGGAGCCCATAAATGTAGACTATATAAAACCAGCATAATGGAAAATATGCTGGAATCATGGAATGGTATGGCAATTCCTTGTAGTGAACAGATGGTGGCTATGAAAACTGTGAAATTTAATGAGCCTGGATGAGCCTTTTAAGCGAGGCAGGCTCAAGAGAGTGGTAGCCAGATGCCAGTCACTGGCCCCAGATTGATAGTTTGCTTCTTACTTTCACAGCTTGCACAGATGAACAGCACGTTCTCAAGGTGCTTGGCAAAAAGACCTTGGCTCAATGGTAAGTGCCCAGGACTTTCAGAAACTTTGCTTTCACTTTAAACTATTCATTTGAGTACCTGAAGGAAACTCTTCTTTTGACCACCAGCCAAAATCCAGGATTCTAGAGCTGCCTTCCTTTGAGAAATACAGTTAAGTTCTAGTCTAGTTTTTAGGTGGGGTAGGAAAAAAATTCCTTCTCCAAAGCAAAGGAGATATGACATATATTATAAGCAATGCTAGTGACTATTTCTCCCACTGTTGTGACCAATTAGATCCTGCAGAAAGATTAAGTGAAAAGTAGAAACGGCTGGCCTCATTGTGTGCTGGAAGTATTTGCGGTCATATGGAATATTCATGCCATTTATATTACAATTTCTTAAATGCTTCTCACTTTACACTCTCACATCAAAGTAAAGTACAAATACATACACATGCATACACACACACACAGGCACACACATGCACGTCAATTTTTAAATGTAAATAATTTAAACCATATGGAAGTTTGTTCAAGGTTTATTGAGGTCATTATTTCCTCTTAAGAAAAGTTTTTTCAGGTTATTTTTTTTTAACTAAGCAACAAATGGGTCTTTTGTGATTAAAAAAAAAAAAAAGCCAGCAAGGTTGAAATCAGAGATTTATGTAAGGCATGAACCTGCGTGATAAATGCAGCTAACTGCAGTTACCATCTTGACCACCACACGATCTATTGCAACACATTTCCAAAGGTTCTACTCCAGTGGTCAAATGGATTTGCCAGTAGTGGATGAAAGTAATTTGTATGCTTGACAGTAAACTATTGATGTAAACATAGACCCCCACGTAAAACATTTCATAAGTATGAAAATAGTATAATTAATACTTCTTCACGTAATCCAAGGAAAGCTGCGTGATTCACCAACAACTTTTCTACCTTTAACACAATTGCTGTTGAAAGGAAAAATGCATGGCAAATTATGTTTTAAGCCACACACACATAAAAAAGGGGAAACAAACTCAACAAACCAAACAGAACTAAATTGTCAAATGAGCACAATAGAAGCTGGCATATGGTAGACCCTGCGATTCTATCCATTCATTTACCTAACGCTTAATCTACACCAGGCACTGTTTAGGTGATGAAAGCACAGAAATTAAACAGTCCCTGCCTTCCAAGACCTCACAGTCTAGTCAGGAACACAGATGACAAGCAATACCAATACAATCTGCCAAATAAGGGGAGGTATTTCAGTGGGATTAGAAGAGTTAAAGGAAGCTGTGCAGAGGAGGTAACACCTGTGACAAAAACGTGAAGAATGTGTAGGAGCTAGCCAAGAACTTAGAACAGCCACTTTCTGAAAACTATTCTAATTTTTATATATGCAAAAGCAGTCTCAAACACTGGGAATGCAACAACGGCTTCCATATTCTGGATGAAGTCAGAGGTACCGTGACTGCTTCATTTTGCTGAATCTTTTTTACAAAGTGTGATGATACTTGGGCTGTATTTGAAAACACAAGATTTTCCACCCTTGATCCTCTGGTTCCTCAGAGACAGATATTTGAAAAAGAACCAGTTTCTATTTTGAGGACATAGCATATGCATGCTGAAGACCCCATTCTGGATATTCAGCTGTAATCCTCCTTCATTAAGTAATAAAATGGCTAAAGTTTCAACACAGCATGCCAGCAGGAAAATCACTGTGTTCATACCAAGTGTGATTTGACTGATCCACCCATATGAAGTTCATTAACACCCACAAACCTCTCTATAGATTCCTTTAAACTACATAGGAACTGATTAAAACTGAATTTTTAAATATATATCATTATTAGTCTGTTCTTACACTGCTATGAAAAAAAATACCCAAGACTGGGTAATTTATAAAGGAAAAAGGTTTAACTGATTCACAGTCCTGCAGGGCTGGGGGTGGCCTCAGGAAACTTGCAATCATGACAGAAGGGGAAACAAATATATTCTTCTTCGCATGGTGGCAGGAAGGAGAAGTGCCTAGCAAAAAGGGAAAAGCCCCTTATAAAACCATCAGATCTTGTGAGATCTGACTCACTATCATGAGAACAACATGGGAGTAACTGTCCCATGACTGAATTATCTGCACATGGTCCTGCCCTTGACACCTGGGGATTATCGCAACTCAAGGTGAGATTTGGTGGGGACGCAGAGCCAAACCATATTACCCTTAAATAATTCAGTGTCTCAGTATAAAATCATTACAGGAATGATGGGCTTGTGAAAGGCCTGAAAGGATTACATATGATGTGTCAGGTAGAAACAAGGAAGGGAGAGGATGGGGAATGTGAGGTTTACACTCAGTTGTTATCCCTGTGTAAAACTGAGGCCACTGACTTCCCTCCATTGCAGCTTGGACAATTCTCTCTACTCCCATAGCCCCACCGAAGACCCTCAATGCCCATCCCCTGGAGGATTGCAGTGCTTTTCTAACTGGTCACTGGTCTCCCTGCCTCTTCCACATCCACCTGCCCCCACCCATCACCAGTCCTCCATGAAGTCACTGGTGAGAGAGATCTAACAGGCCTTCCGCTCTGTAGGATATTGTCTATATTCCCAGCATGGCAAATAAGACCTTCCTTAACCCATCCACAGCCTGCATCCATCTCCCCTCCAACTTGTGACCACACTCAAGAAACTCTGAGGTGCTCTTCCACCTCCTGGGCCCCACAGTGCTGTGTCCCATCATTTTGGCCTCTGATCATGCTATTCCAGCTGCTGGAGCAGGCTTGTGCATTCTTGTGCGGTGGGGTGGCGTGGGGTCTCTCTATTCACCCTTTAGAGCAAAAGTCAGTTCCAAAGCATTCCTTGAAATCCCCAAGGTGACTCCATTCTCTGTGCTCATGTAGCTTCCAGAGCTACAGGCTCCCTCTGTTTGCCCTCACATTCTATGGACAGTCACTATCTGGCTGCTTTCTCTCACATTTGACTGGAACACTTGGATGCCACCATCTGGGCTGCGGTCAGCTGTGAAAAGCTGCCCATGGCAATGAGCTCCATGCAATGTACAATTGTAGAACCAAACTACCCACCGCCTGGCATTGAGAAGGGAGCTGTGCTTGAGAGGACTTCCGGGGAGGACTCAGGGAGGCTCAGGGAGGCTCAGGGAGGCCTGGTGTGTTGGGAAAGTCTATGCAGTGCCAGGAACTTGGTGGCTTTTGGGTTTTCTTTAATGTTTGGCTTGTGGTTTGTCTCTACCTCCCAGTTTTATTTATCAGGATGGCACTTCACAAAACCCAAAATGTCTTACCAAAGTAGACTGTCCAACTGTAATGAATACTCTGGTTTGTCTTCAACAAAAAAGGATTTCCTCTGGAAAACATGCTCAGTTTATGAAAACTGACAAGTAATTCAATCAGGGTGTCAAGGTTCCTTTCCACTATGTTATTATTGTTGTTATTATTCTGGATACAACATCAAGAACTGCAACGTATTCATATCTGACACTTAGGAGATAATCAACAAATGTTTGCTCACTTCCTGCCACTCTCCTATCTTCTTTATTCTTCACAAGAAAGGGCTTTGAAATTAGAAACGTGATCATAAGAAGTGCTGTAAATTTGTCAGTTATAGGTATTTGAATAGAATGAGTACATTTGTTTCCCTTGTATTTGTGGGGAAAGCTTACTAGCAGAGCCTTCTACTTCCTTGAGGTTAAAAGTGAGTTTGGGACTGAAGGCTGGGCTAGTCCCCACATTGTCAGTATGAAGCCGGTGAGAGCAACTATGTTCCATGCACACAGGAACCTGCTCTAATGGTGGAGTGCCCGACAGAGTTCAGATTATAGAATGCAAGGACTTTATACATTGTATCCAACATTTTCCTCACAACCCCGTAGGTAAGAATTAGTGTCTCTGTTTTGTAGATGAAGAGAAAGACACCCACAGAGGTTAAGTCACTTGCCCACAGAGGGCCCACTATTTTTAGTAAAACTGGCATTCCAAGCCAGGACTGACCACTGACCACTGGGTATAAACACTTTCCACAGTGTGGTGCAGGCAGTCCTTCGCCCAATCAGTGCCTACCAATTCTGCCTGGCAGCCCAATGTCTTCTGTTCTTTCTTTCTTTGAGGAAGAATATCTAGCCATCTCTACCTCCAGTTTGAAAAAGACTTTTTAAATTTTTATCTCTCCTAAATAATAATAATCAAAATTTCTTTCCTTTCTTTAAGGAGAAGGGGTTTGTTTGTTTGTTAGGTGAGATGAGAGAGGAAGTAGGGTCATATTTCCTCCCATATTCCATCTTTTTTAAACAAGGATTATCAGGTAAATTTGTAATAAACTCGGTGAGAACATTACAAAATATCACTCCCAAGGGTTAGCGAGTTTTGGGTTCCAAGATTTGAACTTTAGACAGTAAGGCAGAGAGGCGCCAGGCACAGTGGAGGCGATGCCTGTTCTGTTGTTATGTTGTAGATGGCTGGGGTTGAGTCGCAGTGCCAGAACTCACCACCTATGACTTCAGGCAATGAAGAAAACGGTCCTACCACACTGCAAAGACCAAAGTTGATGAGCATAAAGCAAACAGAACAGTAAGGTACTCGCTGGCTACTTCTCCAAGGCAAAACATATACATTTTAGGCTTAGTTGGACAATCTTTAATAACTTAGCGAACATACACTGAGAAATGCCCGTATGTGAAAGCTTCCGTTAAAGTAGCTGGGAGAGGATACAGAATTCAGTAAGATGCTGGTTTTGTATGCTTGGGCATCACCACCTGAATGGGAAATGTAGGTATATGTACAAACAGGTATAATCCAATCAGCCTGTATTACAAGCTGTCAGAGAAGTGCTAGGTACTAAGGTATCATTACTGCTTTATTAGAGAAATGACATTTTCCTTTAAATGTGTACTTTCTTAAAAAGTCTTCTCTATTATTCAAACTGAATTTTCAAGACCCACGTTTCACACACAAGCACAAACCAACAGTTTGACAAAGGAAGTCAGGAGGGGAAAGAAAACGGAAGACAGAAAGCACTTATATCTGAATATCTGCATAATATTTTACTTTTAGAAGCATTTGCTGGTCACCTTCGAAGGGTCACCAGTGCTTACTTTGAAGGAAACAAATTAAAGAAGCCAGCCCCGCTCTCAGTTTGACAAGATTTGCTGGAGACTGCAATATGCACAGAGCTTTGAATATGCACTGTAATCTTTTCTAAACACATGAGAACTGAAAACAGGAAACACGAGGATGACTGTTCCCATAGTTTGCAAAAATTGTATGTCAGCTTGCGGGTGTTGAACAATGAGAACACATGGACACAGGGAGGGGAGTACTACACACTGAGGTCTGTTGAGGGGAATAGGGGAGGGACCGCAGGGGGTGGGGGATTGGGGAGAGATAGCATGGGGAGAAATGCCAGATATAGGTGAAGGGGAGGAAGGCAGCAAATCACACTGCCACGTGTGTACCTATGCAACTATCTTGCATGTTCTTCACATGTACCCCAAAACCTAAAATGCAATAAAAAAAATAAAATAATTTAAAAAAAGAAAAAAGATGATATGTTAGGTTTATACAAAGGGGGATGCATTAAAACCGTGCCACCTGGGCTCAAATCCCAAGTGGCCACTTACTAATTATGTGACATTAAGACTGTTACTTAATCTTTCTTAGCCTCAGTTTCATCAATGAAAATTGGACACTAAGAGTCCCTATATCAATGGCTGTTGAGGGGAGTAAATGAGATAACCCATGTAAAGGGCTCAGTATGATTCATAGAGGAAGTAAGGGCTTGCTTATTACTTTTCTTCTGACAATATTTAGAATAAACAACACACAAGATGTAGCTAAGAAGCTCTGATTGTAAACTTATATCCAGTAGTTTTGTGGCTCCTCCAAAGGAAGAAGAGGGACCTCCACCCAAAATTTGGTTCCAGTGTTGAGGCTGATGATGCCTCCCTATCCCTCATACCAAGAGGGCATTAAAATGTTTCTGATTCATATAATGAGGGCTTTTTGAGGAGCAGGGCAGGCATCAAAAGCAGGTATAGAAGTGGCTTTAGAGAGCAAGAAAATGAGCCTAGGCTGGAGTTTCAAAACAATGATTAGTGGGTGGGATGAGGATAAAAATTCGCTGTGTGGTTTTCTGCTGGCACAAGGAGGAAAGCACCAGGGCTTTCTTATCAACTTACCCAGATGTGGGCAGAAGACTTAAAAGTTATGAATGATCAAACATCAAAAAATGGAGTCAGATTCTTCATTGTGGATATCTACAAACCTCCTGAAATAATCCAACTGCAGCTCACTAGTACATGCTTCACATGTTTTAATTTTTAGTAATCTACATCTATATTTAGATTACATCCCATGAAGGAAAGTAAATGTGTATGTTAATATTTAATTTTTTGGTTCCTTTTTTAGGCAAATAAATGCTACTTGATATTGACGAAGAATAGAATATGATGTTCTTTCAATGTATTTTCACTGTGATTTTTAGAAGGAAAAAAGTCAGACTAGAGACATTGCCAAGTTGAAAAGTTTCATCCGTGGGCTTCCAGAGGGACTGACTCTAAGAGACGTTACAATTCCCACCTGCCACAGTCCATTGTATCACCTCATACTCCCCAAAGTAACATAGCATTTAAATAATCACACCACACTTGCTTCGAGCAAGAGAATTTCTCTTTGTCCAGGTGTTTTTGTTGGGGTTGTTGCTGATGCCTTTGGTGTGGTTACTGTTGAATACTCTCTTAGTACTTGGTAAGTGCCAAGCACTCTGTTAAGAACTCTGTATGCATTATGTCATTTCATAACAATCTTATGAAGTAGATACTGTTATTATCCCATTTTATAAATGGGGGAGACAAAACAGATGGCGCCCAGCTGGCCAGTCCATGACATCTTCTCTCTCTCTCTCTCTCTCCCCCCCCCCCGTGTGTGTGTGTGTGTGTGTGTGTGTGTGTGTGTGTGTGTGTACAAGTAACAAGGCTTTGTTTTATCATCTTTTTGCCACACATGGATTCATACGTGTTTAGCACTATTTGGCGTAATTAAACTCCCAAGATAAAATTCTAATTCTACCTTTGAAATAATATCGTTAGAAAAGAAGAATCTGTTGAGGAAAGCCCATAGTAAAAGATAAGCTCCAGCATTTCCTAGTTTATCATCACAACCACATTTTTAAAACCACTGAAATCTATGGTGTAAAAGATACTATGGTGAAAAATAAACAATGACTCATTCTATCTGTATTGGCTCCTCTGAAATAGAAATCTTTGTTTTATTTCTAAACGTATTTTCTCATAGAATGGAAATCGTTTTCTAAGCCAACCTCATGAAAGTTAAGTAACAGGCATAATATAGATATTTTCTTATTTGATATTCTCAAATGGTCCTGTATCACGCTACAGTTTTGAGTACTCACAGGATCATATACAAATTTATAAAACAATGATTACATTATCCTCGTGTCAGCAAAATTTGCATTTTCAAAGGTACAATATGACTTAGTCTATCAGTTTGAACCAAATCAGATAACTCACTGTTTCACAATGAACCAGACATTTTTCTAGGTTCTAAAAAAATAATAATAATCAACTAAGAGAAAATAATGTATTAGTTTGAAATGGGAGTTTAAAATATCTAACAAATTTTGCTATCATAATGCTAACATCCAGAGCTTTGCTGACTGTATAAAAGTATAGTTTGTTCAGATCTAGTGGTAGATTTTCATTTTCAGTGATGGTTTTAGCTGTGACTTTCCTTTAAAGTTGCTATATTAAAAACATGTATTACTATGTATTTGGGAGTTGTGCTTCGCTGCTTTCAAAGCCAAGGTACTCATCACATTTGATGTAGGCTTTACATGCCCTTATGAACACCTAGAAAGGAGTTTAATCAGTGGGAAAGATCATAACAGGGTACAAAAAGATCTTCTGGGAAAATAGGGACTTCTAAAAGGTGTTAGGGTGCTTACGAAATTGAAGCCAAGCTTTAAAAAATCTCTGCATCACCCAGTGTTATTAAGACAGACAAACCTACTCGGCAAGGTGATTACAAACTGCTGGGCCTAAAATGAGGTTAACTTCACAAATTGAGTAATTGCTGTCATCTTTAAGCTAGGATTTGACCAACTAGCTACAGGTAATCATTTGAGAGATAATGTATTATGAAAACTAAGCTTTATCAAAAAATAGGACGAGAATTATATTGTGGTTGCATGAATTGCCAGGCTCTAATGTTCTGCAGGAGTTGGAAGAAAACATGTCTAGTCCCACAATCTATGCTCTCCTGCCTTCAACAGAACTAACCCTATCCCCCATATATTTTGGGGGATTTACAAGTTAGGCTAGCACAACTCCTAGCCTATCTTCAGTAGGAAGTACAGACATCATGGAGTACAACAGAACTATACTTTATAAAGAAATAATTACTTTCTAAAGAAATCTGCAAACATTATTACAGATCCAAACAAACCTTTATTGCGTTTAACTAAAATTAAGTTAATACAACCTGCTCCAAGTTGGTTAATACATTTTTATCATTTAGGGGAATTATGAAGAAAGCCAGTATATTTACGTTCTCAAAGTTTTTGGTTACTGGGAATAAACCTGAAACAAAATAAGTTTCTATTAAAATGAACTTTACTTTCTTATTTTAGAGGCTGCAAAATGGTCCAAGGAAATCAGTATGTATAAATACATGTAAACAATATCATTTTCACACAATTGTAAGAAATGGTATGTTTTCCCATCCTGGGCCATACTTACCTCCCTGCGTCATCCAAAGTAAATGTATTCTTGTTAAAACTCCCTCAAAATAGAAATCATTAAAGCATAAACTCATGGCTTACAGACTGACAAACTGTCACACTTACATTTAGGTTTTACAGGGCTTGTAAATGGCAAGTCAGATGGTAAACCTGTTTGTGAAGACAGCACAAGAAGCTTCAACAAAGGCCACAATCTGTTCTGTTAATGATGTTTAAGATATTTGATTTCTGTCAACAGATATCAACTCCTCTAGGTTTTCTGAGAAAGAGGCCTGTCCCTGAAAGTCCAGAGCAAAATATACTCCAAGAAATAAACATTACTAAAAAAAATGATAATAACAAAAAAAGGATGCAGCCGCAACAATAAGATGGATTTAAAAGGGAGACAAACATAAATGAGGGAAAGCGAAGAAGAGGGGGAAGGAAGGGGGAATGAGTCACCAAGGTAACATCAAAACACATGAGGGATTTTCATAATGTTTTCAAATGTAGCATTCTCAATTAGTAAAACTAATATACAACTGTGCAAGAAAATAATGACCTTAGGAGATGATAATACTTTTATTCATGAAATACAATCTCACGATTCTTCATAATTCTTCAGTTAGGGGTGCCTAAATAGATCTTAAGTATTAAAAGATGCTTACATATATTTAAGTAGTTAAAGTAGAAATGAGTTAATTAGCCTGGTCTAAAATATGTCTCAAATATCAAATCAATTTCAGAAATATAATTTTGATGATAAACTACATAAACAAATTATGGCAGAATATTTCCTTTAAATGATCAACAGCCTATAAATTGATGGCAAAATCTATTTCAAACTTCAAGGTGATCTGAGCTTGCTATTGAGAAAATGTTTAAAAAGCAGGAACAAAACTAGTTCAACCAATATTATATATTTTTTTCTCTCCATGTAACTAAACGAGTAGAATTTGTAATTAGGTAGTATACAGGGCTCCTTGACTTACGATGGGGCTGCATTTCCATCAACCCACCATAAAGGAAAAAATACCGTTGACTCAAATATGCATTTAATACACGTAACCTACTGGACATCATAACCTAGCCTATCACAGCTCAGAACACTCAGAACACTCCCATTAGCTTACAGTTGGGCAAAAGAATCTAACACAAAACCAATTTATAAATAAAGTACGGAATATTTCATGTATGAGTAGCATAACACATAATGCTAGCCCAGGAAAAGGGCAAAATTCAATTTTCAAAGCATATATTTCTACTGAATGCTTATCATTTTTGCACCATGGTAAAGTAAAAAATCGTAAGTCAAACCATTATAAGTTGGACACCATCTATATATGCATTGAGAGATTTGATCTACGTTAGTATTCTTTTTTTTTGAGACGGAGTTTTACTCTTGTTACCCAGGCTGGAGTGCAATGGCGCGATCTCGGCTCACCGCAACCTCCGCCTCCTGGGTTCAGGCAATTCTCCTGCCTCAGCCTCCCGAGTAGCTGGGATTACAGGCACGCGCCACCATGCCCAGCTAATTTTTTTTGTATTTTGAGTAGAGACAGGGTTTCAACATGTTGACCAGAATGGTCTCGATCTCTTGACCTTGTGATCCACCCGCCTCAGTCTCCCAAAGTGCTGGGATTACAGGCTTGAGCCACCACGCCCCGCCTGTACATTAGTATTCTAATAAAGTATACTGGTATTATAATTTTTAGTCACTTTCATATTTTTCACAAAAGCTTGGCCCATCTGTCATGCTCACCATATATCAGTGAAATTGCCTGACTACTTTTATAGAAAAAACAAGACTAAACAAAACAAAAAACTCACAACTTTACATATTTGGATTTTAAAGTAAACTCCATATACCAAATGAAACTCTTAAAAAGTGACTTGAATCATGTTTGCAATCAAGGTGGCACATGGCTCTGCAAATGTACAGGTGAGGGGGACTAAACGCTGCTCTACACAAAACAAGGTCACAAACACAGCAATCACAGGGAAGTCAGTCACCATCCGCCACACTTTCTCTGAGGTTTTCCTCCACTCACTATCAATTAGGCTGGGTCCCCAACTCTCACTAAAGATTAATTTAACTGCTACGCACTTCCTTTTTTCCTGAGAAGTATTGTGAGGATACCGGCCTCACATTTGCCCCTACCCTTCCTGGTATCTTGCTGTGTTCCAATACCACTGGTCCTTTCCCCTTCATGTTTAAATCAGAATCTCTTCTCAAGGCTGGTGGCAGGATCTTCCCTCTGCTTCTCCTCACCACTTTGTCTCTTTCTTTCCTTTCCCTGATTCAGTTCCAGAAGCAGCAGGATGCATTGGTTGTCTATCCCATACCATTTACCAAAAGTGGTCTACACTTGATGTATGATTCAGAATCTGAAGGGACGCTTGGTTAAAAGTACAATTCATTAATCCACATCAGACCTTCCAGATTGGAGTTTCTTGGGTAGGGCCCGGGAATCTATATTTCTAACAAGTTTTCAAGATGATTCTTAAGTTTGGGAAACACTGCTCTCTTTCCTCAATGCCCAGTCTCTTCCTAAGCTCACAGCTGTGGTGTCTATTCCAGAATCCTCTGAATCTTCTCCCAAATTCTCAATCACTTCCCCACTGTCAAATCCCAAGCCAACTTTCCTATTTATGGACCACCCTGCTGCCCTTTGTGAAACTCTTTCTTGTTTTGGCTTCACAGATGACACCATCTTCATCTTACTTCCCCCTCTCAGAACATCCTCTCCTCTTCTGCCATATTTCCTACGTGTCCTCCCGCTGTGGGGTTCTCTGTGGCTGAATCCTGCTTTTTCTTCATCATCTTGCATTTTTCTTTGTCATCTCAACCTTTCCTCTCAAAGAATTCATCATCTCATGACTTTTAAGATGTTTGCACTGTTGATTCACAAATGTAGATCTCCAACACATATATCCCTCTCCCTTAGGTTCCAGCCCTGGATCCCAAGTGATATATCGAACATTTACTTTCCCTTGTTTATTTGCTGTATCCTCGTATTCTCTATGTCCAAAATATATATTAAGCCTGTGATGATTAATTGTGTGTGTTAACTTGAATTGGCTAAAGGATGCCCAGATTATGCCATAACATTATTTTTAGGTATGTTCATGATGGTGTTTCCAGAAGATACTAGCATGTGCATTTGTGGACTTAGTCAAATTAACTTCTCACTGCAATGTGGATGGACATCATATAATCTATTGAGGCGTAAAGAGAACAAAGAGGCAGAGAAAGGGCAAATTTGCTTTCTGCTTGAGCCAGGACATCCAATCTTCTCCTGCCCATGGACGTCAGACTAGTTCTTGGGCCTTCAGAATTTGAGCTATACTTATACCACTGCTCCCCCTGGCTCTCAGACCTTTGAGATTAGACAGAAACTATAACATCTTTTTTCTGGGTCTCCAACTTGCAGACAGCAAATCTTGAGACTTTTTTTTTCTTTTTTTTTTTTTTGAGATGGAGTTTTGCTCTTGTTACCCAGGCTGGAGTGCAATGGCACGATCTCGGCTCACCACAACCTCCGCCTCCTGGGCTCAGGCAATTCTCCTGCCTCAGCCTCCTGAGTAGCTGGGATTACAGGCACGTGTCACCATGCCCAGCTAATTTTTTGTATTTTTAGTAGAGGCGGGGTTTCAGCATGTTGACCAGGATGGTCTTGATCTCTTGACCTCGTGATCCACCCGCCTCAGCCTCCCAAAGTATTGGGATTACAGGCGTGAGCCACTGTGCCCGGCCAAATCTTGAGACTTTTTAGCCTCCATAATCACATGAGCCAATTCCTCATAATAAATCTCTATCTACATAGTTAGTTAGTTAGCTAACTAGCTTTCCATCATTTTGGTTCATTTCTCTGGAGAACTCTCATACAAATCTCTTTCTTCCTCAAGTTAGATTCTTCTCTGTCATAACTGAGAAATATACATATGCAACCCCAGGAAAATTCTTTGATGAATTCCTCAAAGCAGTATTCCTAATTGTTTACTACATACAGAGTACCATGCTGAGTGCAACCAGTTTTCCAAAGAGCTTTAGATTTTGTCCTTGAAGTCTAATGTTAGAGATACATTGTAGATTCAACATTAAGACAACAGAGAGTGGTACATATTCTAATATCATTACAAACACACTGCTATGATTTTCAGAGGCAAAATAGATATAAATTCAATCAAATGGTTGCTATGTATATAACATTAAATGTGGTCATACTGAACCTAAGTTTTTATCTGGGATTTAAAACTTGAAAATGTATCTGTTGGCTGGCTGTCAAATTAAAAAGAGCATCCAGGTTATAATCAGCTTTTACTCTGGCTCCTCAGCTGTTTTACAAAGAAAAAAAAATACTTTTCAGAGAACAATGAGGAAAATGGGAAAGAATGCTGAAGTAAGTGTAGTTTAGATAAAAATGTTTTATAACATTGCTCAAGCAAAACAAGTGATGCTACGTTTCCAAGACAGAATTGTTTGTAATATCAAGTGCCTGTAGAAACAGCAATTTAAAACATAAAGGGAGAAAATACATTGAAAAAAGCAAAAAGGAGGTTATTTAAAAGGCCTACTTCTCTTTTTTCCAATATTATAAATCAGAAACCAAAGCAAATTTACTCATCAAAGACCAGGATGAGCATGGGTCTAAGTGGGGGATAAGAGGATCAGCCTTGGAATTGTATTTAACTCTAAACGCCTCTTGGGATATCCTTTTTTTTTTCTTTTTTTTTGAGATGGAGTTTCGCTCTTGTTACCCAGGCTGGAGTGCAATGGCGCGATCTCGGCTCACCACAACCTCCGCCTCCTGGGTTCAGGCAATTCTCCTGCCTCAGCCTCCTGAGTAGCTGGGATTACAGGCACGCGCCACCGTGCCCAGCTAATTTTTTGTATTTTTAGTAGAGACGGGGTTTCACCATGTTGACCAGGATGGTCTTGATCTCTTGACCTCGTGATCCACCCGCCTCGGCCTCCCAAAGTGCTGGGATTACAGGCGTGAGCCACCGCGCCCGGCCTGGGTTATCCTTTATTTGCCATGCTTGCTATATGGTTTGTTTTATTCAAAATATTTATTCATTGTTGAATTACTTACCCTAATTCAATGGTACTTCAAAGATTTGAAAATATTTTAATTTTTTAATTAAAAAATAACATCTCTATTAAATCATGTTTCAATTTGTCAAGAATATATTCTCTGAGAATCAAAGATGGGAAACCTCTAAACAGATCTGAGTCCCTTTCCTTAAGCTGCTACACTATCTGTCTTTCTATCCTCTCTAGCTCCAGTTTGGTTTCTATAATTTGTTTATCCAGTTCTCCATTGAGGCATGAGCCACTATTAAGTGTCTATGGTACTCAAGATGTGCCAAGGAAGGTGAAGTACTCCATGTTCTTTTCTGTCCTGCAAACAACTGGGTTTTTAGCATCTCGAGTTGCTCCATTTGAGGAGATAAACGGTGGCATGGAAAGATGTAAGATGAGACAAATCTCTCTCTGTGTTCTGTCAAGCATCAGTCGAACCCAGAGTTAAAAGAGCAGAGCCTGGGACCAAGGGGCTGAATCTATCCAGTAATTATTGTGCCCCCATTGCACTATGGGAAAAAGAAGATTTTTAAGCAGAAATAGTCTCAGATATTCCAGAGGAGGGCAGTGAGGTTGAAGCCATGGCAGGAGAGGAATGAGGTGGGCATCGAGCACTGGCACGGAAGCTGTGAAGTGGGTCCAGGAGGGAGGCTTGCCTAGGACTCTGCTGGTCAGAGGCAGCAAGGGAGCTGCAGCCCAGCAACAGGGTAGGGAGAGGTGAGGTGGGACCTCTCCTGCCCTCCCCGTCCTCCAGTCTACCCTCCTGAGGCATGACCTACGAACACCTCAGCGGCTGCCTGGCCAGGAGGAGATGATATGGGTAAAACTTGTCTTCCATGGTTCATGAGAAATAATCGAAAAAGAAAACTAAAATACAAATCTCATCAGGGTCCTTCCTTAAACCTGTTTCCTGGCTGCACACTGTTTTCTGGACAAAGTTCAAAGCACTTGAGGCTTTTTATAATCTGGCTTCTACCTACCTTTGCAGACCCATTTTCACCCGATACTGAGGCCCTAACAAATCAGGTAGCTTTCCCTAAGTGAGCACACCCTTACACACCTTTGTGCTTGTGCACATCTTGCATTCTGTACCTGGCATGACTCACCAACACCCATCCTAGCTTCCTGATTTATTTTGTAAATGACCCCTCACACTAAGACACAGACTACATGTCACCTCCTCCAAGACACTTACCCCTAGCCTTTACCTAACCCCCCAGGTGAAATTAAGTGCTCTAAATTCTGTGCTCAACCCTCACATATACACCAATTAGAGTTTACATCACAGAATTATCCATGTCTTTCTCTAGGAACCCAGGATTTCCTCAAGGGTAGAAGTCATGTGCTGTTCATCTCGCATCTTTCAGTCATTAGCACGGTGCAGGAATGCAGCAGTGACTCAATAAATATTTATTAAATAAACTGTTGTGAACGTTGTCCAAATAAAAATGGAGTCACATATGTTTAAAACAAACAAAAAAACCTCTAACAAATAGAGCTAGGCAAAGCCATGAGAGAGAAGGTTGTTATGCACGAATGACTGATAACAAAAACTATCATAAAAGACTCTGTAGAAAACATGATTTTGCACAAAAGCCACCTCAACCCAAAACAAAACACTTCTGCGAGGACATCTTCCCAGAAACTGCCTGTTCAGCCTTGACCTGGAGCCACCCTTGTTACTGATGGAGGCTAGTGGCCAAGGATAATCATCTCAAAAACAATAATGTAATCCTCTTCATTTTTTTACTCTAAAAACCTTTGCTTTCCTTCACGTCCCTGAATACATACATAGTTTACTATGGTATACATATTCCCATTGCCATGGCTACTCCTGAATAAACATCATTTTCTTTTAGAGAGCCTCTCCCTGCTTATTATTTCGGTTTACACTGTTGATACATACATTTAAATAAATTTAACCATTGTTTGCTGGAAACTTACCACACAGCAGAACTCTACAAGACCCCGAAGTTATCAGAGTAGTTAAAATATGATAACTATGCTGAAGAAGCTTGGAGTCTTGCGGGGAAGACCAAATATGTAAAGACATGATGCTAATGCAACATAAAATGTACAGGGCTTTCCTGAGCTATGACTCGAGAGAAAAATATTGAGCTGTGACCTGTCTATAGCAGAAGTTTTAATCTTGGGAACAGGGAGAAATAAATTTGGCCAGGAGGTTTCAAGCTGATTTAGCAGCCAGCAGAGAGCCACTGAAGGGCTTGGGAGAGGAATGGCATGTTGATGCAAATGGCATTTTAGAAGAACCATTTGGCAGCAGCATGCTGAAACCACCGGCGCAAAGAGATGGTGCAATGTGAGATGGCCTAGGCTTCCTTGTTCTGAATTACAAAATATGACTTTCTACTTTATAAAGCTGCTTTAGTTCCTGCCATTAAGGGTGTTTATATCATCAAGGGAAGCCAAGGAGTGCATGCCACAAAGAGTTAACTGCTGGACAAACAAAAGGTAATAGTGTTTGCAGAATATGATGTATGTTGGCATTTACTGTGAAGTGTAGCTAAAAGCAGAAGAATTTGCCAAACACCTTAGGAGAGTACCATCGAATTCTCAAAGTCAGGGGAGTTGAATAAGAGCAAAGTGGATCATGAAGAATTCTCAGGCTAGTACTTCCAGCTGGCTTTTCAGAGAAGCTGTTTAATCTCAGCAACACTTAAGTCAAGTGAGTGAAACATAAATTATAACCTTAACCGATCAGAAAATGTGCATAAAACCTCAGCATTCTTTAATATGTCTCAAAATTATATTTTAAAGTCTAGAGCTGTCATAGAGTCAAGATCAGGTGTTCTTGAGATGTCACCATGATACTCAGAGTAACTCTCCAAGTTTATCAATGATTCAGAGCCTCCTTCAGACTCTGGTAGTGGATGAGGCTCCCACATAGACTGTGATGGCAAGAAGAAGGTATAATGTTGCATAGAGAAATGCACAGCACCACCAGTGAGTTAAAAACAAGCATGCCTGTACCATAAATCTGGTATTGCTTCTCTCCCACTTTCTGTGACAAGCAGAATTCTAATTCTAAGGTGGACTCCCTGACCTTTACCCCATTGGCTACTCCAGTGATTATGTTATATCACATAGTGAAAGAGAGTTGCCAGTGTCATTAAGGCTACTAATCAGTTGATCTTAAGAAAAGGAGATTACACAAGTGGGTTTAATCACATACTTTTTTTTTAAACAGAAAATTTTCTCTTGCTGTGACAAAGAGGGAAGCCAGAGAGATTGGAAGTATGAAAAGGTCTCCAACATCATTGCCGGCTTGAGGATGGGTGGAGTCATGTGAAAAAGGATGCAGTTGGCCTTTAGGAGCAGAGAGTGGCTCCCGGCCAACAGCCAGTGATGAAACAAGGATCTCTGTCCTACAACCACAAGAAACACCTCTGCCAAAGATCTGAGTGATCTTGTAGTACATTCTTCTTCACATCTTCCAGAAGAGAATGCAGCTCAGCCAACAACCTGATTTCAGACTGTGAGACCCTAAGCAGAAGATCCAGTAAAGCCCACCAAAACTTCTGACCTTCAGCACTGTGAGATAATAAATGAGTATCATTTAAAGTTTGCATTAATTTGTTATAGTGGCAATAGAAAATGGATGCACCTCCAAAAGCGTATGAAATTGATGCCCATAAATTGATAACACACAACAGTCTCAAAATCAAATAAATACTTCATTCTAATGTGATTTCATAAAGCAGGGGAATGGTACATTAAGGAAAAGTACAAAGACAAATAAAGAGCATTGAAGAATGATGAATTTGGGAAGGGCACCCAAGAGATTGTAGGAACAATCTTTTCCCTGCTGTTCAGAGAATCCATTTCTTTCCATGGCCCAACTGAACACCTTATTTTCTGGTAACATAAATATTATCAATCCATTCATTCAGTTGAACATTCATTCATTCAATCCAATATGTACTGGAATGGCTAATGTATACCAAGTAATGGATGTGCAGCACACCCAAGCCAAGAGTGCAAGGTCAAAAAAGACTACTTGGCTATGCTACAATTCATCACTGTCCATGCCAGGCAAAACATTAAAAAAAAATTTTTTTAAGATCCAATGTTACTAGCAAATAGGATGTTAAATTAGACAGAGAACAGGAGCCTCTGCCCAAACGCTGAATCAATATTGGCCATAAACACTAATATGACACTAAAGAACCTGAGGAAAGAGCAAAACATCTGTTATTTAAGAAATAAGTGAAAAGATGATACCAGCAAACAAACACCTGATTCAGAACCATCTCTTCAGTTAAGCAGTGAAAATATGTAGGTGTCTTATCATTCCGCAGTGAGTGTCAGAAATGTTTCCATTATGAAAAGATCTCTTGGCTTGATGAGAGTGAAACTGACCCAGGGAAGCTCTTGGGACTCACGGGTTACCTGCTCAGAGCTAACATGTTTATTCCAAGTACAACTTTGGCAGACTGTCAAAGGCAATTCAGATTATAACACCCTCGGTCACGTGCAATAGCTCAAAACAGCCAAAGCCACGAGAGACTGCCACAGGGGCAACCTCATGGCAGAAAGATGTAAAGGTTGACTGAATATTGAAGACGTAGGTAAAGAGTTCAATGGCTGCCAGATTTTTACATTCTTTGCATTACTTTAACCAGGCAGTGAAGTTCAGTAACCTACCACATGCTGTCTGTATAACAGGAAACATTTACTTCGGTGAACTATTACAAACAGAAGAGACCTGAGACAGCTCACTGCCAATTGGACCCTTTAAATATTTACACTCTGCTGGCTGACCCAGTGTTTAATACTGCAGTTGCTTCAAGCAAGTTCCAAACTAGAACTATGCACAAGGAGGTACTCTGGCTTCCCTGGTCATGCCACTGGCTATTTCAGGGATGAAAAGGTGACAAGGTCAGACATGAAGCCAAAGGATACATGTCTTCACACTATTAGCCACCTTCTGTATTATTTGCTGTTATTATTTTTATTCATTGTCTAGATGGCCAGCACTTCATATGAGGTGGAGATATTATCTTAGCCTATGCATGGGATATATTAATTGTTCCTTACACCAATATGTGGCAGGAAAAGTCTTTTCTTTCTAACTGGTAATGGCATTGACAGCTCTCTGGTCTCCATGTTAACCTAATACCATTGAGCTGGCAATAGTGATTTAACAGCTGGTAGGTTTACAGGCATATGAATTGCAACTGTCTCATCCCATCCTGCCAAGATAAATGATTTCTTTTCTTTGCTTCAAATATAATTATGTACCTGATTAATAACAAATGTGAAGGCACAGACTCTGAAGCAATATGAAAGCAACCAACTTTCAACCATCAAAATATTTGTTGTATAACCATTTAAAAAGGATTCACCGAACTCACAGCCAAGATGCCAAACCTTTTCAAGAACAAAGGGCAAGCGGGGTCTGGGAAGCAAGCTCTACCTTAACATCGCATGTGAGATAAGATGCGCAGCATTCACTCTCAAGTCATTTGAGAAAAGAACACATTCTCTTGACTGCTTTAAAGCTTCGTAATTCACAGCAAGCAAGCAGTTCATTTCTGCTAGGATATGGCCTAAGGAAAATATTGCTTTATTTTTCCCGGTCGTTCAAAGGAGACAGTTAATACCAGTAGAAAACCAAGTCACCTCTTTTTAAAAATATACTTTCTTCTTCTTTCTCCTGGATTCTGAACACCTGCCTCTTTAAAGAGCTGAAGACAAGGCTTTCTAACTAGGAAAATGACATAAGACAATATACAATATTTTTTTCTTTAAATAATTATGAAACTTGCGACTATTTTATTACAATTATTTTAATTATAGAGCTAACCTAACAATATCTTATGAATTGATTCGAGAGTCCTCTGACCTCCATAAGATCATGTTTCTTTCAAGTCAAGAAAGCCGTTTCATTTACCTTTGCATTTTACCATCAACCCCATGCCTTGTATTCAAGAGGTGTTCAACAAAGCTGTGTTGGATAGATTTGAATAGAGACAGCCAACTGGCTAACCAATCATGACATTCAGGTTCTGAATCATTTTAGAAGCTTTAGGATCATTTGCTGACTATTGTAGAAACATCAGTCCAAATGGTAATTAGAAGATACCCATGAAGAAGCATTGCTTAAATATATATGACATATACTTGTGATAACTGACAATACAAGTAACCTGTTACATAAATAGAAAAGCAAATTCCACCAATCAAGTATTCTCTTTGTCCTTCAATTAGTCAATGAAGTATATGGTTCATCAGACCATAAAATTCAATCAATTTCAGTTGGTCTACATTATACCAAATCATATTAATCCACATGACACTATAAATGGGACAAACTTGAAATTACTGGGAGCATGAGGAGGCATTCAAGAGACAGCTGATTAAGCTTCTGAAAAATCAGTTGAGGGGAAATCTTTTTTTTTTTTTTTTTTTGAGATGGAGTTTCGTTCTTGTTATCCAGGCTGGAGTGCAATGGCGTGATCTCAACTCACCGCTACCTCCGCCTCCTGGGTTCAGGCAATTCTCCTGCCTCAGCCTCCCAAGTAGCTGGGATTACAGGCACGCGCCACCATGCCCAGCTAATTTTTTGTATTTTTAGTAGAGACGGGGTTTCACCATGTTGACCAGGATGGTCTCGATCTCTTGACCTCATGATCCATCCACCTCGGCCTCCCAAAGTGCTGGGATTACAGGCGTGAGCCACCATGCCCAGCCATGGGAAATCTTTTATTATAAAAAATTATATTCTGATTATATTCAGATTAATAACATTTAAAATAAAGCAAATGGATTTCCTTAAAAGTCAATATTCTATAGGCCCTATAATACATAACCTGTTTTACACTGCTTAATTATATTTAAATTCAGGACTTATTCAAAACTTGTAATGGACATGGAAAAAGCAATATATCTTTATTTTTATATATATATAAATAATCAGTTTTGGGTGATTTCTTATTTGTATTTTCCATTAGTTTCTATCACTGTTACAGAAACTCCTCAACTTATGATGGGGTTACATTCCAGTAAAGCCATTGTAAGGTGAAAATATCATTAAGTCCAAAAGGCATTAATACATCTAACCTACTGGACAGCATAGCTTAGCCTAGCCTAATATAAACATGCTCAGAAACATTAGCCTACAAATGAGCAAAATCATCTGACACAAAGCCTGCTTTATAATAAACTGCTGCATATCTCACACAATTTATTGAATCCTGTACTAAAAGTGAAAACCAAAATGCTTGTGCAGGTACCTGAGGGACAGTCTCTGCTGAAGTCTCACTGCTTTTGCATCATCATAAAGTCAAAAAATCGTAAGTCAAGCCATCTTAAGTCAGGACCTCCCGTATTTTTAAAGGTTTTATAAAAGTAAAAGAAGGAGAGAGTAAATTTAAATGATATAATTGTTGATGCATCAGAACACTAGGCTGCTCTTTCATTTTACTTATGTGAAAAATGTAACAAGGCTTGACGGCAGTGAGATGGAGTCTGAGGTAACAACTAGAAAAAGATCACAGAAGCTAAGTATGTCAATTAAAGTCTTCTGGCATGAGTGATAAGACAGAGACAGTGATTTATACATAATTTCTGTAAAGCTTACTATTGTGAGCAACTATGCCATGTTTCATTGTAGCATGCTTCATATTTGCAGAGCATCTGAATGCATGGAATATTCTTACCATCACAACACAGTTAAGCATGCTTGCATATGTACACACACACACACACACACACACACACACACACTGAGAAGGCAGTCAATGACTACCTTGCAATTTCCAACCACAAACCGCTGTCAGAATGAATACTGTGTTTTAGCTTTTCAAATAACTGGAAATAACACCAGATTAAGTAAAGAAGACAGCTGCTGCATTCCAGGATTCACAATCTGAGGCATATACATTGTGCTCAGTGTTGATCAAACTCACTGGGTAACTGCTTATCAAATTACATTAAGGTTTTTTTTTTTTGCCCTGTGGGAAGAGCTAAAAATCATAATAACGGTTATCACAGCAGATGTTAACTAAATAAAAAAAGATCTATTGTGGTCTAGAGCATGCATGCATTTTTCATATCAGGTGCTGTGGAACTCAGCATACTTTTATGAATCACTGCTAAGGACATGATGTTAAATAAAACAAACCAGACAATGAAGAGTACTTGTGGGATTCCAGTGACATGTAGTTCAAAAACAGGCAACACCAATCTACACTGTTAGAAATGAGGCCAGTGCCTACCCTTGGTGGCTAGTGACTGGCAGCCACAGTAAGGGGATGAAACGACTCCCACAAAGGCTCTGTTTCCTGATCCCAGTACAGGATGCATGGATGTGTTCATGAAAACTCAGCAGGCTGTATATTTATGATTTCCATACGTATCAATGTGTGCATAACACATCAATAAATGTTCCTCACAGACAGTTACCATTGACTAACCAAGTCTATGACCTTTCTCCTTTTCTCTCTTTCTCTTTAAACACACATATAATATGACACACACAAGATTTAGGATCATTTGATGACTGCTATGGAAACATCTACCAAGCTAGTAGTTAGAAAATACCCATGAAGAAGCATTGCTTAAATATATATGACATATACTTGTGATACCTGACAACACAACCTGTGACCTAAATAGAAAATTAAATTCCACCAATCAAGTATGCCCTTTGCCCTTTAATTAATCAATTAAGTAAATGGTTCATCAGACCAAAATATTCAACTCAGTTTCAGTTGATCTGCATTATACCAAGTCATACTAATCACACATGCACCTCCCCCCACACGTACACCTGCACTCATACATGCCCCCACATCAGTCCCACATGTACCCACACATGACACACGAAACACACACACAACATGCATGCGCCCCACATACCCAATTCACACCGCACACACACAACACACATATACAATATGCACACATCCCATCAGTATGTTCTCAGTGAGCAAAGACTAAAGAAAGTGTATACAGAAGGGTCTTGCCCTTTAGACTTTGATTCTTAAGTTGTCATCACCATAAATATCTATGATGAAGACTCATTGAAAAGCCACGTTTTAACTTCTTCTTAAAATTTTTAAAATATCGTAAGAATAGCTGTGCTACCACAGAAGGCAGGTTCAGAGAAATTAGGAAGATTGCCGCAGCCTCACAACCAAGAAAAGGATAAGGATTTCAAGGTCAGATCTTTATGACTTTGAAGGCAACTACATCATGACATTTTACTTGACAGTTCACTGGAAGCAGATTTACAGCCTGGGCCTGCTCCACAGGAAAGAACTGTGGAATCCTGAAGCTACCGGTCTAGACTCTCTTCCATTCAGAAATCCCAGAACAGAAGCTTCTGACGAGGACTTCTTATTCCATGTGGTCTCTGAAAACAGCCAGGAACAGCAACTAACCCCCTAAGACACAGAACTGAGCTCCTCTCACTAACAGCTCCTCACACATAGGTCTGAGAGTGTCTAAACATTATGTCTTCTGAAGAGTATAAAGATTCTTTATGGAACAGGTGAGTCCCTGTGAAAGGACAGGCACCTGAGGAAGGTAGGCAATTTTTTTGTTTGTTTGTTTTGGTTTTGCATTTATGTGCCTTCATTTTTATAACATTTATTGAGCAACAACTGTAAGCCAAGCCCTAAGGATATGATGATAAAGAAGGCGAATGCCTTGGATAAGAAATCCCTCCTAGTAAGAGGAGGGCAGGGTGTTCATACCTCAAAAGGGTGGCTTAAAAAAGAAACAAAAGAAGGAAGGAAGAAAAAAAGAAAGGAAGGGAGGAAAAGAAGGAAAGTGAAATGAAGGTGTGGACACAATACATCCTCCTAACAGAAACCAGACCCCTTAACAATAAGAAATACTCTTTGTTCTCAACTTTCAGTCATTAGAGGAAAATCGGATACTATGGGCCTGAAATAGAGACTAACTACAGACGGCGTCAGTGGCAAGGCACACAGCAATTTGACCATAGTTTTCACATTCACACCAAGCACTTACTTCCAGTTGTGTCCCATTGTCATAAACTACAAACGAAAAAAAAAAATCAGAGGCAAAAATACACAGGAACCCTGCTTCTGCTATGCTGAGTAATTAGCAAAAGCCAGTTCACGACTTTCCATGAATACTGCCTGAGATTTGTAGGAATTCATCTTTGTCTCGGTTCTCTTCTTTTTATATTTAAAAGCTACACAGTAGCTTATACTGTTAGAGTCATTGGAATAAATTATTTTTTTGCTTGCAAAGTATTGTTGGTGACAGTAATTTCCATAATCGTCTCAGGAAATTCTTAAATCTTTCCTACTGAAAGCCTTTTTAATATTTTCATTCTAACTTCAAATTGGCAGCCAGAAGATAGGAAATACAGTCTTATTTTGTACTCTGAGACATTCAGAAATAAAACAGAGAAGTGAAAGAGAGAGAGAGAGAGAGAGAGAGAGGAGAAATGTCATAGCTGTTCATTCTTTGGTATTACATTAGCAGCAGAAGCTGGTCATCAATAACTCTTACTTGCTGCCTGCCTGTAGCTGTTACTTGTCTGATATCGGTAAAGTTCTCTATATTTAAAGGTGTCTGAAAGCACCGACTTATTTATAAACTTTGAAAGGCACTGGTTAAAATGTACTTTGGTATATTCTGTTCTCAGAGCTGCATTTACTCCTCAAACACTTAAGCCCCTATGAGTTTAATCTCTCCTGAGGTTTTAGTTGTATCAACCTTGAATAGACTAGACTCCTTTAAAAGGAAAGGAAATAATCAAGTCACTGGAATAACCTTTATCCCTAGACTGCGGCATTTCCCTCAAGTGAGTGATTCTTACTGTCACACTAATTAAGTCAAAACATAAAGACGTTTCCAATGCTTTTCACAAGAGAGCTTTTCTGGCAGATTTTATTTTATGAAATCTGTAAAATGCTAGGAGGCGTATTAATTAACTGCAGTGATGCTAAACATATATGGAATACGTAATTAACTACCACATGATACACTTAGTACTTGAATACTAAAGAGCCAATTCTCAGAAATTTGTCTAGAAAGAAGTCTTTGTTTCTCAAGAAAGGCCACATAGACCTGAGACTGTGGTGGTGATTTTTGTTTCACCAGCTGGAAAATGTCAGTTATCAGCAACTAAAAGGTGTATTTCTATATGGATGGCAGTAAAATACTCCATAGTGGATAGATGAGGCCAGCAAGTAGAAAGAAGGGAAATAAATGAGAGCTAGAACTGAAATTGAGATTGACTGTGGCCTGTGTTTCTCTATGTAAAAAACCCATTTGGTTAGAACAAGTTATGACCCCAAATACGAAACATACGTGAATAGTTCCTGCTGTTATTTCCTAGTCATCTGATCTCAACTGTAATTACCATGCAAAGCTCAAACTCAATCTAGATCCTTCATTCAGATCTCCCTAAAATAAAGACAATGATCCCAAATAACTTGCTCATCCACTGCCAATCAGAACACCTGGATGTTAGCCTATTCCTAATGTATTCTTCTTTGTTATTGTACATCTAATCAAATAAGTTAATCAACATAGAAATTAAAGAACATAATCTGAAATGAAGAATTCAAGTGAAACAAACCAGGAATCTACAGAATAACAGACTAATTAAAATCATTTTATGAAATAACTATCGAAATGAAGAATTCAAGTGAAACAAACCAGGAATCTACAGAATAACAGACTAATTAAAATCATTTTATGAAATAACTATCTTTTTTTTTCTGAGATGGAGTCATGCTCTGTCACCCAGAATGGAGTGCAGTGGTGTGATTTTGGCTCACTGCAACCTCCGCCTCCCTGTTTCAAGCAAATCTGCCTCAGCCTCCCAAGTAGCTGGGACTATAGGCATGCTACCACACCCAGCTAATTTTTATATTTTTAGTAGAGACAGGGTTTCACCATGTTGGTCAGGATGGTCTTGATCTCTTGACCAGGACCTGACTTGACCTCCCAGAGTGCTGGGATTACAGGTGTGAGCCACCGCACCCAGCCTAACTATCCTTCACTGAATACCTGAATACACACAAGGCATTGAGTCAAGCACTGGAGGCAGTGATCACTTCCTGCTGCTTTGGCTGTGTCTCCCCGGTGGGTGATGAGAGTCAGGTGGTTGTCAAAGGGCAACTGCAGTGCCCAGTGTTGTAGTGTGCAGCTTCCAACTCTCCAATGCCCAGATCAGAGTTTTCTTGAACTTAATGGTACAAGCAGGCCTCAGTCCTTAAAAATTACTAATTTTTAAGTACCCAATTCCCTGTCTTAAATCCCGTGGTTTTGTTTTCTGCCATAAATGCTAGTTGGTTCATCAATGCTCTATGTCAGCAAACTAGGGATGAAATGGACGTCAGGCAAGAAGTAAGAGAAAAGTACATGGATGAGTCATCGTCATTCATTCATTCACGCATACATTCATTACATGATTCACCCATGTAATTATTTATTGACCATGTACTATGTTCCAGGCACTGTGTTACTGCCTAAAAGCTCTAACCTTTTAAGAAACCAGGGTAGTGATGGGAGTAAAACAGAGAACGGGGAACATCCACTAATGCTAATTCCTCTGGCTCAGATTTCTCCATTGGGTACCACATTTGAAATCCCTGATAACCGGCTGAAGGGCCTTCATCTCTGTATCTTTTGTCCATTCTCTCCATTATTTATTATAGTTTCTCCTGAGTGACATTAAGTTCAAAGAGATATTTCTCTTTTAAACTTTATCTGTAAATAATTACTTATGATATGTATCCTATAATATAAAAATAAACAGACTGACATCTATACACAATTTGCATAATACTACTATGCATATAGGGTTAGAAAATATTCTGTCACTGTAGAAAGTAGGAATTTAATTTTCTAAAAACATATTAAAATTCATGTAAATGATTACTAGCAAAAACAGCATGCAGTTCTCTTTCAAAGAAGCAATGGTTTTAGATACACAAGAATAAGTAAGAAAGTCTACTCAAGTAAGAGAAGCACAAAAACTTCCTCTGGTCAAGACAAAAAAAAAGCTGATATGTAATTACATTTTCAGGAAACATCATCAAACTCCTTGCCATGACCCGAATATGTCCCCCCCAAAATTCATATATTGAAATTTTAATCCCCAAAGTGATGGTATGAAGATGTGAGGAATCTTGGAAGATGGTTAGGTCATGGGAGTGGAGCCCTGATAAACAGAATTAGTGCCCTTTTAAAAGATGCCCTAAGGAGATCTCTCACTGTTGTCACATGAGGTCACAGCAAAAAGCCAACAATCCAGGAAGCAGTCCCTCACCAGCACCTTGGTGTTGGACTTCCCAGCCTCCAGAAAGGTGAGACATACATTTCTGTTGTTCATAAGCTACCCACACTAAGGTATTTTGTAATACCAACCTGAATGGACTAAGACACTCACGAAAATTTGTCAGTCACATTAACTGGACAATTTGAGCATCAGTCCTGATACTCACAGTGAATGGCAATGGTAACTCTTTGGCCAGAATCACTTTGGATTTTTCACTACCGTCTGTGAGTAGCAAGAGTCTGCTGCCCAGGCCTTACCCTTATCCTGCAGACCTGCTCTGTCCTTCATGAACATGCTACCCCTGGTACAAGTACTTAGGATGCATAATGTCCCGTCGCACATTCAGCTAAATCATGTCTACCCTTGAAGGTACACTGCACGTTCAACCTCTTCTTGGAGTTAATGCCAATTGTCCTGGCTTGCAACAATTTCCTGTTGATACGAATGCCTCCTGCATTTACAGACAGGACTAACTAGCAAGGTGTTTCCTATTTGTCTGAAGTGTGGGCTTATAATCCCTAAACTTGTATTTTAGTTCAGCTCAATCTTTAAGCATTTCTTTAGTGCCTGGTCCTCTAAAGGTCTCCACTGCAAGGTGGTGGTACAAAGGTAGAAAGGCATTGGAGCAGGACTTTAAGAAGCAGACAGTCTATTCTGGGAATCGCCTAAGTATACAGAGCATTTATTTGAAACAAGTGAAAAGCAAAGATGAGAGAGGCTTAGGCAACCCAACTAACTACCCAATCATTGTGTTTTCATACTGCAAGAAGGAAAACAGTGATGGAGAAACTATCCAAAAGGAAAAGAGAGCCACTACAGTGCAGATGGCCTTCCTTGAGGGGTCTCTCTAGTGGCAGCATCATGACAGTCCAAGCTGAAAGGCAGTATGTCCAGTTTTTCTCACTCAACTGAACTACTAGGGACTGTGTTTGATGACTAAGACTCAAGAGAACTGTGAATTAAGTACGTTTTACCTTTCCTCTTTCCCAGTGCCGACCTAGAGCTCTTGAAGTCACAGGCACCTTTGGCTCACATGTCTGAGCTGGTCCCAGCAGTGTTCCTGGAGGTCCCAGAAAACCAAAGAACTTAGATTCATGCTTAAATGCATCCTCTCAAAAAATAAAAACTTAATACACTGCCCATGCCACCATTTCACTTTTTTACAACAGATCTCTGTCTGTATACCTCTCTCAATCCTTTTGTTTCTTGCCAAATTCTGGGTAAGAGAAGTCTACAAATCATGTTTAAAATTCCTCATCATTTGTTCACTCTCTTATAACCTGACTCATGCTCCAATCCCAGCAATCAACTCCACTGAATGCCATTCTGGTTTTTTGTTTTTTTTTTTGAGACGGAGTTTCGCTCTTGTTACCCAGGCTGGAGTGCAATGGCGCAATCTCAGCTCACCACAACCTCCACTTCCTGGGTTCAGGCAATTCTCCTGCCTCAGCCTCCTGAGTAGCTGGGATTACAGGCGTGCGCCACCATGCCCAGCTAATTTTTTGTATTTTTAGTAGAGATGAGGTTTCACCATGTTGACCAGGATGGTCTCGATCTCTTGACCTCGTGATCCACCCGCCTCGGCCTCCCAAAGTGCTGGGATTACAGGCATGAGCTGCTGCGCCTGGCCCTGAATGCCATTTTTTATCAAGGTTAAGAACAATGCCCAAGTCAGGCTGTGGGTCCTCTTCTCACTGTCGGCCTCCTTCTCATGGTTTGTGATATTCTGTCTCCCACTAGTTTTCCTTTCTAAATCCTGTTTCTCCCTCCCCTTTTCTTGTCTTTTTTTTTTTTTTCTGGTAAGGTGGAGTCTCACTCTGTCACCCAAGCTGGAATGCAGTGGCATGATCTCAGCTCACTGAAACCTCCACCTCTGGGTTCAAGTGCTTCTCATGCCTCAGCCTCCTGTGTAGCTGAGGCCACAGGTACATGCCACCAGCTAATTTTTGTATTTTTCATAGAGATGGGGTTTCACCATGTTGTCCAGGCTGGTCTAGAATTCCTGGCCTCAAGTGATCCACCCATCGCAGCCTCCCAAAGTGCTGGGATTACAGGAGTGAGCCATCGCACCCGACCCCCTTTTCTGATCTTTCTTCTCCAATTCTCCCTGTATTAGCTGACTTTTGCTGTGTAACAAAAATGTCTGAAGCACAAGTGGTCTGCAACAACATTTATTTATTACACATCTACAGAGTTCAGCTGGGTATCTGTAGATCTTGGTCGAGCTTATCCACGTATCTGGATGGTTCAACATATACAAGTCAATAAATGTGATTCACCACATAAACAGAACTTTAAAAGAAAAAAATCATACCATCGTCTCAATAGATGCAGAAAAGGCACTGAATAAAATCCAGTATCCCATTATGCTTAAAAAAAAAAAAAAACCCTCAACAATCTAGGCATAGAAGGAGCATACCTCAAAATAATAAATGTCATATATGACAAACTCACAGCCAGCCAGCATCACACTGAATAGGAGAAAGTTGAAGCGTTCCTCCTAGGAACTGAAACAACATGAAGATGCCTACTTTCGTGAATTCTGTTCAACACAGTACTGGAAGTCTTAGCCAGCAAAAGAGAAAGAAATAAAAGGCAGCAAAACTGGAAAACTATCTCTGCTTGCCAATGATATAATCTGATGTCTGGAAAGCCCTAACGACTCTTCTCCAAAAGATTCCTAGATTTAATCAATTCAGTAAAGTCTCAGGTTACAAAATCACTGTACACAAATCAGTAGCACTGCTATAAACCAACAGTAACCAACCTGAAAATGAAATCAAGAACTCAATCCCCTTTAAAACAGCGGCAAAACATAAAAAATAAAAAAACCTAGGAATATATTTAACCAAAGAGGTAAATGATCTCTAAGAGAATTACAAAACACTGCTGAGAGAAATTTGAGGTGACACAAACAAATGGAAAGCCATCCATCCCACGGTCACAGATTAGAAGAATCAATATCGTGAAAATGACTATATTGCCCATTGCATATTTAATGTAATTCCTATCAAAATGCTAATGTCATTTTTTAAAGAATTAGAAAAAAAATCCTAAAATTCATATGGAACTAAAACAGAGCCCAAATAGCCAAAGCAATCTTAAGCAAAAAGAACAAATCTAAATCTCACACCTAGAATCTCAGCACTTTGGGAGGCCGAGGCAGGTGGATCACGAGGTCAGGAGATCAAAACCATCCTGAATAACATGGTGAAACCCTGTCTCTACTAAAACTACAAAAAAAAAAAAATAGCTGGGTGTGGTGGCACAGACCTGTAGTCCCAGCTACTCGGGAGGCTGAGGCAGGAGAATCACTTGAACCCGGGAGGTGGAGGTTGCAGTGAGCCAAGATAGTGTCACTGTACTCCAGCCTGGGCAACAAGAGCAAGACTCTATCTCAAAAAAAGAGCAAATCTAGAGCATCACATTGCCTGACTTCAAATTATACTCTACAGATACAGTAACCAAAACAGTACCATAGAGGTATAAAAGTGACAAACCAGTGGAAGAGAATAGAGAACTCAGAAATAAAGCCAGTACAACCAATGGATCTTTGACAAAGCATACAGAAACGTAAACTGGGGAAAGAACACTCTCTTCTATAAATGGTGATCAAAAAACTGGATAGCCACTTATAGATGAATGACACTAGGTCCCTATCTCTCACCATATATAAAAATTTCTACAGAATGGAAGAAAATACGTACAAACTCTGCATCTGACAAAGACCTAATGTCTACAAGAAACTCAAAGAAATTAGCAAGAAAAAACAAAGAACAGAAAAAAACAAGTACTGTTTTAAAATTTTTAGTGAGGCCACGATTTAGTATTGGCCAAGTTCCACACTACATATGATATGTTACATGTAATATCCCCAACACACTCTAATAATAGACAGTGTGAGCCCCATTCTACATATGAAGACAATAATGATTAGAGTAATTAACTAACATGCCCAAAGACACGTAGCCCCTGAGTCACAGTCCCACTTCTAAGGACAGCAAAACTACACTTCCTATACCCTTTCTTAACCTAAACCACACAAATACAGAGAGACTCTGGTTTCTCCTCTTAGAAACACACAACTGGAAAAAATTTAGAAAGATTAAGGTAATAAAGGCTTGCTATATCACTTCCTTTTTAGGTTTTTGCATCTAAAGGCCAAAATGAGAAAAAAATGCTTAACACAAAAAAAATGAGACTTTCAATTTTCTAATGGTAGAAATTAAAGCACCACTGAGGTTTATAGGTTGTGGCAGGTAAACCTCTCTCAAATTACAATACTTAGGGAAAATTGCCCATTTTGCATTTTAGGACAAAGGCTACATGGCCTCATTTTTATTGCACAAATTTGGAGTGATTTCTGATCAACAAATTAGTTTTAAATTGCTTTCTATGCATATTCCTTCAGAAATCCAATTACAATTCCATTATGGGAGGAGTGAATTAGAAAGTGAAGAGATGCTTGCATAAAATTAACATACCAATGGTTCTCCTGGCATTGATAAGCAAATTTCTTTTCATATCAGAAATCGTTCATACACAGATACTCATTATAGACACTGGAATCTGTCAGCACATTGCAAACAGCATAACATGATCATGCTGTACCCAACATTGGTCCAATTTGAAATTAGACCAATCAGTCCTTCAATGAAAGCTACAGACTGAAAAATGTTTCTTCTGGATATGAGCAGTCATTAAAAATGTCTTTGACTTAGAGCTACAAAGTTATTGCCCACTCTTCAATGTGTGATAATTACTAGACTTTTCTGATAATTACTGGATTTGGTTCTACTGAATTTGATTTTCAAGTTTTGAGATTGAGAATAATAAGATACCTTTGTACCAATGTGAGAGAAAATAAATTATGAGAGTTTCATCTTGTGCATGACTTTTGATCTGTGGGAAAATATGTAAGCACATCAAATGATGTTGGAGAATAATCATATAAGTAACAAATAGAGAACTGTCCACAGGTAAATTCTACAATTTTGTCTAACAGCAAAATTCTCTGTCTATAAGCAAAGTAGCTATATTCCTATTAGAATTACACTTACAAGTCAAAATAGACATTCATTTAGAGATTGTATCTATGTGTACTTAACTCTTTTACTTTGGAAAAAAAATATGATTAATCTTAAATAGAGAAGGGAATCACAATGCCAGCATTTGCTAATGTATGCCTTTATATTCTCATTTTAGTAAGAGGTATGCTACTGTTTGGACAGCGTCAGCATTAGTCTAAATAATTTGTTTTAGAGGCAATATCCCTGCTAAAAGGAGTGAAGATAATTTGTAGTCTTCACTCAAAAGAAAGAACTCAGCAATTTTTTCATAACATATCATCAATAAAGATGTCTCAGTTTCATGCACCTGAGATCCATGTCGTGGATCTCTACACTACAGGTTAACTTCACTACAGGTTGACCATGTGACATAAAGAAGATAGCTTTATGATTAAAGTTCTGACTCATGGAAGTATTGTAGGTCTTGGCTTAAGCTTTAGAATTCTCGATCTTTCCCATCTAGTGGTTGAGCTAGAAGATAGTGATATGAAGCTCTCTAAAAAGGATCAGATGGGTAATATCGAAAGCACCAGGGTCCTGCATGTGCAGAGCTTTCCGAAATTCAGGATTGGCTTCTATCTCCTCGAGAGGAAAAACATGCATATGTTTGGTCAGAAAAGAAAATAATTTCTGAACCATGTCTCTTAACCCCTCACTACGGATCCCTGCAATGTGCCCTTATAATAATAACCCCACAGCTGGATCTCAAGACAAGTGCCTTGCTTACAAGAAGGCACCCAGATGTGCCATGAAAAATAAACAAATCGAAAGTGAAGAGCAAAGCGGGAACACATGAAACACACTGGAAATCTCCAGCATTGGGAAGTCAGCTGTGAAAATAGCTTGGTAAAGTCACCCTGGGTTTGATTAAAGAATAAAACATTTCTACAAAAACAGCTATGTTTGAAGTCCACCACTGCTACAGGATAAAATAAAGCCTTTAAGGAATTTTCAAGACAGAAAGACATGCAATGTTTATGAAAATGAAGTTCTGCTGACCTCATGTGTGAAATCACTTTAAGCTGGTGTACAAGTGTCTCACTGAAAACTTCAAATTGAAGGAGTCACACTTGTGGGGAGAGAATCATAACAGTAACAAGCACTCTCTGTCCTACATATGTGCTATGTTCTTTGTCACATATGGTAATGCTGAGCTTTGAATGCATTGCAGAAAATCAGACTAGACGTAAATCAGGGTCCAGAATATTTTGACCAAAAACCTGAGCACAGAAACTTGGGATATCATTGTTAATAATGCTGTCTCAGATTACATTTGCAGTAATGAGGGAAACTATATTCCTTTGATTAGATATTAAGTTTCTTTCTGTCTCTGTTACCTCCACTCAAAGCATGAGAATTATATAAACTATATGAATTATATAAAGCATCAGATATTATATAAACCCTCTAGCTTTTCTGCTTATATGAATTCATTCAGTTGACAATGTCAAATACGGTTCCCCTGAAAAATAGAAGAGTGTATTAAAGACTGATGATTTATATGTTTTTGGGTTATTCAGTAGAAACACCTTCTATTCACTATTTCCCTTGTAAGTAACATTTATAAATCCCTCTTCTTTTCTTAACCTAAAAACCTGAAAGATTTCCTCCTATTTTTCCCAAAAAGGTAATGAATAGAACTTGTGCTAAAACCACAATACTCCGGTTCTATAGAGAAGACAAGCAAGGAGAAATTCTCAGTTTTGCTTCAGTAAGCAAACTCCCTGCCAGTTAGATAAAGCATGGGGTTTATCTGAATTGTTCTGAAACCAGAGCTAGGAATTCTGGGAGGTCAAACTCTTGTTACACTTCTAGAATTTCTTGGGTCTCTTTACACAAGCATGAGCTTTAGTTTGAACAAAAGTTTTGTTCAGTGCAAAACCAACATTCAGGGGCCCATTGAATCATGAGTCTATGCCATGTAACATTCAAAGAGTGTTCCTGCTACAGCAGGACTCTTACCAGCCTTAGAGGGCAACTGCCAACAGGTGCACTCTGTGCAAAACACTGAGATTCTCATTTCAGTTCAGTCCTTTCAGCGAAAAGAAGCTTGGACAATTAGCTTTTATTTTGGCTCATGTCCTTATTTGTAAAATGAGGGAGATAGATAAGCATTCCTTCTAAGTTTGTTTCACTAACCCTCACTATGTGCAAAGCAAAAGATAAAAGGAGGGGAAAGGAATATTATGGTGTCAGAAAATTAGCAAATTTTCTAAAGGGAAACAGTTTCTTTACAACAGGACTTCTCAGAGCCTGAAATGAAGCCTCTTTATCCAATTGATGAATATCTAAAGCACATTAAATATTCTTGTTATGCCCACATGTAAAGTGCCCATTGTGTGCCCATAATTTTCGGTTTCTCTCAGAAGAAACATGTTCCTTACGTTCAAAAAATAGTAGCTGCTCTTTCCTGGGGTTGGGGGAGAAGAAATTAGGATAACATTTGATCCCAAGAAACATTTAATATGCAAGAGTGCAGTTTCTTTTTCAACCCATTGCCTGCTCCTTGATTGCATGACTGTTCTTCTTTCTGAGACCAGGTTCACGCAGGCTTTCCAAAGCTCTGCTCCCAGCATCTCTCCTACTAGCTATTTGAACCACAGATTTTATATTCAGAGCAAGTGAGGAGTTAATGGATTATTTGCTTTGGCAGCTCAGAGCAATCTGCTCTCACCATGTTCGTGCTTTTTCCAGTTTTCTTTATTCCTTTTCCCGACAGAATCTCCATCATCATTTTTTGGCTTTCTGCGCCACCACGCTCCTCTAATACTAAAGAGATGCTGAAGATTTTCTCTTCCCCCTGCCAGAGCAAACAGTCAGAGGACCACGCCTAGCCAAGTGCACTGTGGCTGCACTGGGGAAGTTGGTTTATGCCTGGGAACTTGCAAAAACCTGAACTCCTTCCTAACAAGTTTTGCATCTTTCAACCACTGACACGATTTTTAAAAGACCAACCTACCCCTTAATCCCAAATCTTGTGCTGTATAATCAGAGAGTTAGAAACCAGGTGAGAAGGTTTTTAAAATACATGTTTTAAAACAGTAGAACAATTTTAATTAAAAGGAATGTAAGGGATGGGGGGAGTAAAAGTAATACAACACACTCTGATTTTATGCCCGGCTTCCCCACATATTAGGCAGCAGATGTAATTTTCATCATCCACTTTACACAGGAAAATTTGCACTCCCTGGCTTTGACACAGACCATTTTGAGGCAGGAAACTCAATACCAGAAGGCAGGGCACCAACAGCTTAGCTTACTGCACAGGTTTCCATGAATTTCTAACTGAACATGCATAAGGATGCATAAAACATTGAGAGAAGTGGGAGAGTATATTTGGTTAGAACTTGGGTAAACACTTTCATGTCAATGTAAGTCCCATGTTAGAATGGAATTCTGAATGTTACTCTCCAGCGGAGTTGAAATTCAGCCCAAGAGGAAGCGGCACGAAGAGGTGCACATGCTTAAAAATTTGGATTCCTCCCTAGAAGACCTATTTCTGGGTGAAGAAATGATTTTATTGACTAAAATAATCAAATTGAAAGAAGTAGAAAGCGATTGGAGGAAAACTACATTGATTTCACTCACATTTGAAAGAATATAATCATCCCCTTTTCCCTTTACAGATGTTTAAAGTTTTACATTGTATAATTGGAACCTCATACCTTTTGCTATACACTGCACGTTTGTGTCCCTCCAAAATTCATACGTCAAAACCTAATCTCCAATGTGGCGATGTTAGGAGAAGGGGCTGAGGGGAGGCAATTAGGTTATGAAGGTGGAGCCCTCATGGTGGGGGACGAGTAACCTTATAAGAAGAAACTCCAGAGAGAGCTTGCCTCCTCCTTCTCTGACCTCCAACATAAGGATACAAGACTCTAGTCATCTGCCAATCAGAAAGAGGCCCCTCACCAGATACCAGACCTGCCAGCACCTTGATCTTGGACTTCCAGCTTTCAGAACTAGGAGAAACAAATTTCTGTTGTTTAAACTGCTCAATCTATAGAATTTGTCATAGCAGTACAAAGTGACTAAAATACCTCTATATTTATTTCATACTCCAAACTCAGTTTTATTTAATAATAGGATTGTAATAATTTATAGTAAGACTACATGCATTAACATTTTAATTCCCTGTGCTAATTTACAATTTAAAATAGGTTCTTTTTATCACATCAAACAACATTTCAATGAAACTATTAGAAAAACTACAAAGGAAATTATGACTCCCTAATGATCTAGTGCATTTTCTTCCAGAGGATAAAAACCAGGCTTCTCACCTAGAACAAAAGTGCACCTTAGGCTAAAAAAAGAACATCACTGCCTACTTCCTGTTTCTGTTGCACAGGCAAAAACTTAATACACATAGACCAGATTCCCTGGTCTTCTGTCAACTGCTTCAGGTGAATATAGAGAATTCACCCTCTATGCCCACTCAAGGATGTAGATCCAACATCCTTGACTCCCCAGATGGTTTGGTTCACTAAAATCCCTTGTGCTCAGGTAAAATCCATCCCAGGCCTGCTTTGGTGATGGAGATCTATTCAAGTTGAAACAAAGTCAAGGCCCTTCTGCAAGCAATGATCAGAAACAGAGGTTCTAAGTTGAAAACCCTTTCCTGCACTACCCTGCTGCTGGGCAAGCCAGATGCTCAGGGAAATCTGACATCACAGCATAAGGTCTTGCAGCTAGACAGCCCTTTGTCCTTTAAATCGCCTGCTGAACTATATACACTTCTCAGCAAACACAACTACTCTGTTCCTACTGAATAAATCTTCAAGTAGTGTGTTACTCAAAGACAACATGTGTTTTGCACCATCCACGCAGTTGGTGAAATTTACTAACAAGGGTCCTCCTCCCTACAATGGAAACTTGGGGAGGATGGAGAAAGGATCTCACCCCGGTGTGAACACAGGATTCCTAAACATGAGGTGAGAAAGCATCAATATCCAGTGTCAGGACAGAGTGGCAAATGCAATTAGGGAGTTTTCATTTCCAAACGGGTTTTTTTTTTAAGTACCAGGGTACATGTGCAGGATGTGCAGGTAAGTGTGTGTCATGGTGGTTTGCTGTACTTATCAACCCATCACCTAGATATTAAGCCCAGCAGGCATTAGCTCTTTGGTTTTTATACACTCTTATAAGCAACCTTGAAAAACCACTCTGCCCCACCCAGAGAATGCAAAAGCCAGTGCAGGCATGGGCAGAAACTGAGCTGCACAGCACACACAGCCAAGCCTTGAGTGATCAACAACAGTAACTTGATAATTACTAACAGCCAGTATATTCACTCTAACTATGGGCCAAATGCTATGCAAAATATTTGTGTGTATTATCTCATTTATATTTGCAAAGACTCCAGAGGGCGGTCCTATTATCACACCCATTTTACAAGGCAAGAAATGGAGGCACAGAGAAGCTAGAGTTTGCCCAAGGTCACAAAGATGAGGAACTATTAAAGTAAAAAATCCCAGGCAATTTGATATCAAAGACCTTGACCTTCAGATCACCAGCTTCAGTTGCTTTCTCTTAGTCTCAAACTCAGGGGTTTGTAGAGACTGCGGTGGGCAGATCAACAGACTCCAAAAGATGGCCATATCCTATTTTTCACAATCTGCTGATGTTATATTACATGTTATAGGGAAGTTAACATAGCAGATATAATTAAAATTGCTAATCATCTGACCTTAAAATAAGATTAGCCTGGATTGGCTAGGTGGGCCCAATGTAATCATAAAGACCCTTAACTGTGGAGAGGAAGGAAGAACAGTCAGTGTCAGAGTGGTGCCGCATGAGAAGCATTCGACTGGCAAGGGATGCAGGTGGCCAGGAAAGGCAAGGACACAGATTCTCCCCTACATCCTCCAGAAAGGAAGATTGCCAAGCCAACACCTGAACTTCAGTTCACAGAAACCCACGTCAGACTTCTCATCTGCATAAATGCGTGTGAGCAAGTTTGTTTTTTCCATAACACTACATAGAACTGTTCTGTAACAAGTTAAAGAACACATTTAAAGACTCATCACAAATAAAAAAAAAAAATAAGTAAACCAATCTGCATTGTTCTAAGCCATTATGTTTGTGGTCATTTGTAAGAAGCTACTGTTAATAGAGTCCAAGACTCGCTAGCTGGGTCTTGAAGAGAGAAGCTGATCAAGAGGAAGAACCACGTGGGCCCACAGGTAAGGAGGAAAGTGAGACATAAGCAGAGACGGTTCCTCCCCAAACTAGCTCAGAGCTTGCAGCTTTTCCTCGGGGAAGAGAAACGGAAGCATGACACAGGAAGCTGCTCTGCATCGCTTCTGGTGCTGCCTATACCTAGGCAGGAAGATCTCTGCTGTTCTTACCACAGAGTGAGGGCTCGTTCTCATGAAATCCCTCTGTCATCTTAATAGAACCCTCTAGGCCCTGTTATAGATGGCATCTGTCCTGAGTGGCCTCTACCTGACAATCAGAGTGAGTCAAGACTAATGCTCAGAGTGAGCAGAGCTGGTCAGAGCGCCCTGGAGGGATCCAAGCCCAGCAAAGCTGGTTTCCATCTGCCATCTGGCTCCTGACCCAGGACAGCCTCCATAAGGGTTTGGAGAAAATGCTGCCTTTCAGGTACTAAAGCCTCCAAGTCCCTCACAATCTTAACAGAAACTTTACTCAGCTTCTCAGGACCAAAAAACTGACAAAGAGGAGGTTACCCTGGGATTCAGATTTCAGATCTTACAGGCAGGGAGAATAAGGCTTGTTCATCAGATATCATATGTTAACAGAGCTTAACCTCTTCTGGGCAAAGGTTTCTCTTTTTGAATCAGGGATGATAACTGTAAGATGGCCAGATTTCTATTTTTTTAAAAAAGTCTCTAGATGTGAGAGAAACTTCTCGTGCCCAGCAACATCAGAATCCCCAACTTTGGCTTGGACAGATGACAGTCCCCAGTACCTCAGCAAGGTAGGGTCATGTGACCGGCACTTGTCAGTGGGACGAAGGAAGAGCCTATGTGGGTCACTCTTAGCACAGGCACATGGTCCATACTCCCTTCCTTTGTCTACCAGATGTGAGGAGCGAGGGGAGGAAGCCAAGCCCCAAGGCATGTTGGATGAAGTGACTAGATGGCAACAGCTGAAACCCTGGACCCGGAGAAGAGCCCTCTCATTGACAGCCCATACTGGACTTCACTGTGTGCAAGAAATAAAGACTATTGTATTAGGCCACGGGAGTTTCAAGGCCAGTGGTTATGGAAATTAGCCTAGACTTCTAGGCTGGATTTTACAAACCCAGGAATTCTCCAGGATTGGTGACTCTGCGAGCTGTCTCTCCACTGCCTATGTTTGGAACATCAAGGAAACAAGATGCTCTCTTATAATAGGCTGATGTTTCTTATTAGACTTTTAGGCTTTTGATCTCAGTGAACGAGTAATTCTTCCTTAGCTGGTTTACTTAGTTTTTCGTGTTTTTGTTTTTACGAGAGCCTGTTTCTAGAGACAGCTATCTAATTTTTCCTTCCACATCCTCCTATGATGCAACGTTCCCGAATGGCTCAGTCTCAGTCAATAACAAATGAAGCAAGGAAATTCACATGGCCTGCCATATCACTGGCTTATTTGGTTCAGCCTGTGTTTCAGACAACCTTTCACCAAATTGCCCTTGAACCACCACGGCACATGTCTTTGTGGAGTAGCTATGAATTAGCCTGACAGAGCAACACTGTAAATGTCAGTGTGTTCAGGAAACGTTGACTTTGAACGGCATATGGAACAATGCAATTAAAAACAGATGAAGGATTGACTTTGAGGTAGAAAATTCTAGAGGGCTGTTAAGTTGATTTTGAAAAACCAACTATATGTTTTATCTAATTTTTAAAAATACAAATGTGTACTCCTATTAGTTTGAATGCATATATTAAGTACTGACTGTTTGACTGATTAGGAATTAACGATACACTAACTTTTGACATCTCTTCTGTTGCCTTAACCTGTAGCAAATTGTTAATTACCACAATAAGTTTCTAACTTACATAAACCTAACTTAGGCAGGGTTCATTCAGAAATGCCCGATGAGACTCCTGAGAGTCACCTGTATGGATTCCTAGACATGGAACCTGGGAGAAGTGACTCCGTTGCTTCTGAACTTTTGCCTGAGTTGACTTTCTTACCTATGGGATAGGTGCAATGTGAGTGCCTGACTTACAAGGATGGAATGAAAAGAAATAACCCAAATAAAGCATTTCACATCCCACCTGGCACATAAGGAGGACAGTCACATTGCCAACTATAAACAACATAGGTTTTAAGCAGGTCCCCAACTCTTTGTAGGCCTGAATTTCTTCCCCTAGAAAAATACAGACAGACACAGACACACATGTTCCCAGAGACAAATGCACTACTCTGACAAAATTCCCAAAGACCAAACAGACTTTGTAGTGCACCAGTTAGGCGATGGCCGTAACCTGCTGATTGATTATGTAGCAAGTGCATTTTGTTTGTGAAACAAAGACTTATTATTATTATTGGCCGATAGACTTTTGAAACATTCTTATGCAAGAGGGACCACCACGTTGTAACATGCTATTGCATAATTTACCTCCATTTTAGAATAATAGGAAGGAATTTCCATGAGCCAGGGAGATCTAAGGCACTTCCGTTAGCTGGGTCTCCAATCTGATCTGGTCCCACTTCACTCAGACCTGCACCATGTGGAAAGGAAGCGGTCCATCCTCCCAAGGGGAGATTCAATCGCCAACAGTGAGTTTCCTTATGCTGCAGGAAGCTGAAAGCTGAATAACCAATTCAGCAATGCTAAACCCAATCCCTCCCCTCAGGATAGAAGAAAACAGTCCATTGAAATAAATGTGATCCTGGCATTTGAGATATGGAATTTTTAAAAGTTCTTTGTAAATGGGTGGGGCTAGGGGCAAAAAGTCTGTACTTGCCAGCTCTTATAATTGTTCAAGTGGCCACCAGTGGCTTCACCTGCTGAGTACTGTCAGTTCCCAAGTCACCCTGAACTCTAATGTGTATAGTACCTAGCAGACTGCTTGAGAGACAGTTTAGACCCTGAGCTAAGCGCTCTATGTCCATCATTTCATATCAGTCTTCATGAAAGACTACTATCCCAGTTACAGATGAGGAAATTGAGACCTAGAGAAGTCCAGTAAGCAGCTGGAAATGGCATTTGCCCCTAATCAATATCACCTGCAAAGACTGGTGACTCTGCAAGCTGTCCTCCACTGCCTATGTTTGGATCATCAAAGAACACATGATGCTCTGTTATAACAGGCTGGACATGGGGGCTCATGCCTGTAATCCTGGCACTTTGGGAGGCCAAGGCGGGCAGATTGTCTGAGCTCAGGAATTCGAGACAAGGCTGGGCAAGATGGCAAAATCCCATCTTTACTAAAAATACAAAAAACTAGCTGGGTGTGGTGGGCACACCTGTAATCCCAACTTCTGGGGAGGCTGAGGCACAAGAATTGCTTGAACCCGGGAGGAGGAGGTTGCAGTGAGCTGAGATCACACCAGTTCACTCCAGCCTGGGCAACAGAACAAGACTGTCTCAGAAAACAACAACAAGAAGAACAAAACCATGCTCTGCCCATTAACTATCCAGCATAGCATGGGGATAATATGCAGTAAATGTTATTTTTTGCAAATGCACTTCCTTTGAAGAAAAACACAGGAGTAGTTAGAATCAAAGACTACTTAGGTCCTTAGCATATTTCCAGGAGGAGAATCCACTAAGTACATCCCTGCTTTCCCTTGACATTTTGACATAATTATTAACAACTAAAAGTACTTCCCTTCCTGTGGCATTTCGCACTTTATAATACATTTCATCATCAGCATTTGATTCTTATCAATATAATTGTGAAGTCATTTCTGCCAATAGCATCATCCATTTAGTGGGTGTGTGCAGATGATTTGCTTAGGACAGGGGTTTGTGTCTTAGTCCCTACAGGAGAATCAGCTGGGCAACCCTGCAAGCACACCCAGGCCAGCACTATTCCCCAAGCCAGGTGAACCAGAAACACTAAGAGAGTGGCCAGAGATCAGTAAAGTGATTGATCACATGAATAACTTGAATATTGATTACATGCTGAAGTGAAAACCTTTTGAATATATTGGGTTAATAAATATATTGTGAAAATTAATTTCATGTTTCTTTTCACTTTTTCAATGTGGTTACTAGAGAATTTAAAAATACCTACATGGCCCATATTACATTTCTATTGGATGGGCTCATATTACATTTCTCTGGGATGATGCTGCCTTAGGGCAAGTCTGTTCTTACTACTTCACCATATTTCCTACTTAACCATCATATCGACTCTACAGCAGTGAAGCTCTAATTAGTCCCATTTGCAGATAACTGAGGCATAGAGGGTAGAAATACTTTGCCCTTAGCCACAGAGCTGGTAAGAAGCGGAGCCCAGATTTGCTCCAAACAGACAGAACCCAGTATCCTTTTAAACACAACCCTGTATAATAGGTGTTTTTCTTCCGTGCCATCAAATTGGTGTAGGTTAAATGTGTAATAAAGTTTCTTTTTTTTTTTTTTTTTTTTTTTTTGAGACGGAGTTTCACTCTTGTTACCCAGGCTGGAGTGCAATGGCGCGATCTCAGCTCACCGCAACCTCTGCCTCCTGGGTTCAGGCAATTCTCCTGACTCAGCCTCCTGAGTAGCTGGAATTACAGGCATACGCCACCATGCCCAGCTAGTAATAAAGTTTCTAAGGAAAGAAAAGGCTTTTTCTAAAGGATTGATAGGGTGTGGATCTTTGTCCCCTCTAAATCTCATGTTGAAATTAGATCCCAGTGTTGGAAGTTTGGCCTAGTGGGAGGCATTTAGGTCACGGAAGCAGACCCCTCATGAAAGACTGGGTACCACGTGATTTCTCCCTGTATTAGTTCTTGGAGAACTGATTGCTAAAAAAGAGGCTGGCACCTCCTTCCTCTCTCTGTCTCTCTCTTACCACCTCTCACCAAGTGATCTCTGCACACACCAGCTTCCCTTCACTTTCTGCCATAGGTGGAAACAGCCTGAAGCCCTTACCAGAAGCGAATGCTGGTGTCATGTTTTTTGCAACAGCCTGCAGAATCATGAACCAAATAAACCTCTTTTCTTTATAAATACCCAGCCTCAGGTATTCCTTTATAGAAATACAAATGGACTAAGACAAGGACATCCTGCTGATGCATAAATTCATGCTTAAAGGCCAAGGCCAAATAATCTGTAAAACCAAAGTAGTATATTTTTTCTAGTGATGAAATAATTAATAATAATAAGGCTGGCATTAATAATAAGGCTGGCATGAGATACACACTCTCATTTTTAAAGGCAGCCATTTAAAACACAGGATTCTGGGTTAGTTCTCATTGTCCATCAAATAACAGACTGTATATTCCTTTCTGTAGACACAATTATAGTCTCAGAATCCTATTTAAGTGATGGTTATTAACTTCTGGAAAATTTAGTTTCAACTGATGCCCAGAGTAAGACAACTGATAATGTGAAGGTAAAGGATTTCTGAGGCAGTTGAAAAAGATCATTCGACTGATCAGAAATTCAGTTTATACACAGATTATCAGTTGTAAGTTGACTGCAGAAAGTGAGATGTATTTCCCTTGCATTAAGTAAGTTTCAAATTTCACTAGCTAGCTTTACAGGGACTGGATTGGAATTACCAGCAAAGAAGAGATTAATATCCCTTTCAGTGGACACAATTATAGTCTTGGAATTCTATTTATGCAATGGTCATTAATTTGCAATTTAATAATATGGACACAGATGGACTGAGGATTTACCTGCAGGATGGCTCAGTGAGAGCAGGCAGCCTGTCTCTTAAGGCATGGTGAACCATACAAGAAGGCACTAAGCACTAAATTCCATGACTTTTCCAGTAGCTGCCTGTAAAGTCATCCATCCATTAAGCAGCCATTGCTTTGAAAAATAAGACCAATTTATTATCTATCTAATGGCAAGCAGCAATGTGACATTTACTGGCAGCCTCAAGAGACTAACGAAGTCATACAATGAAGAATTTATATTCCATCTACCATCCTGCCCCCTGTACAGATTATCAAGGAGAGAGGTAGTGAAATTTGAAACTTAATGTGAAGGAAATATATCCCACTTTCTGCAATCAACTCACAACTGATAATTTGCATATGCACTGAACTTCTGGTCAACTGGATAATCTTTTTCAACTCCCTCAGAAAACCTTTACCTTCACATTATCAAGGCTGTCTTCTAAATACTTCTGAATCTAATTAATTAATGAACAATAAATTGGGACTTACACACACTAATAATTCATATTCTTGAAAAATACCTTAGTTTCTGGAATGAAATGGAGTACAAATAATTAAATAGATCAGTAGACAGCTTGGTAGAAAGCTAGTTAGTTCAATCATGCAGTAGTCAGAAAGGTAGGAGGAAAAGGTAATAAATAGGCTCATGTAGATTGGGAAAAATACATAAAAAGGGGAAAAGAAGAAATGAATAAATAAACAGAGGCCAATTATCTAAGGGAAGTATGTTATAAATGAGGATTAAGTCTGTAATATCATTAAATAATAGGTTAACTCATATCTGGAAAGATTAAACAAAAACTTTCAAGAAAGCCCTTGTTACAGACTCTATCACACATAAAAATCCAGTAACTATTCATTATTTCTTCTCTAGTTATCATGACTTCCACTTTGAAGGCAGAGACTATGGCAAAAGCACCTTCCTAATCCCTCCCTTGACACTCAGGGACAAAGCATCTCTTACTGTGCTCTACAAAGAACAGGTTATTTGCATGAATCATACTGTTGCACCAACTGTAATCTGAATGTTTGTATCCCTCCCAAATTCATAGGTTGAAATCTAATCCCCAATGAACAGTATTGACAGACAGGGTCTTTAGGAGACAATTAGGTCATGAGAGTGGGGCCCTTAAAACTGAGATTAATGCCCTCATAAAAGAAGCCTCAGGGAACTTGCTCACCCTTCCACCATGTGACAATGTATAGAAGGCGCCATCTTTGAAGCAGAGAGCAATCTTTTATTAGACATTAAATCTGTTGGTACCTTAATCTTGGACTTCCCAGCTTCTAGAAATAAATTTCTGTAAGAAATACATTCCTGTTTACAATCCGCTCAATTATTATATTTTGTTATAGAAGCTCAAACAGACTTAGACACGAGTCTTGATATTCCGGATCCATTATGGATTCAAGGTACTAGGATGCAGTGAATTGCATGGTGCATATGTATAATTTCTATCCCCCAGTACCTGAAAATGTGATTTTATTTAGAAATGGGGTCTTTCCAGATGAAACTGAGTTAAGTATCTAGGGAAAAGGTAATCCTGGATTTAAGGTGGATTCTAAATCCAGTGACTGTTTCCTCATAAGAGACAGGAGATAGAGATTTGAGACACATAGACACATGGAAAGGAAGGACCTATAGGGATGGAGATAGAGATCAGAGTCACACTTCCACGAGCCAAGAAACACCAGGAGCCACCAGAAGCTGAAAGAGGCAAAGAAGGGGTGCTCCACAGAGCCTTCTTAGGGAGGAGAGCCACGTGACCCTGCTGTCACCTTGATTTCAGCGTCTGGCTTCCAGAACTATGAGAGGATAAGTTTCTGTTGTTATAAGCCACCAAGTTCATGGCACTTTGTTGCAGTAACCCTAAGAAACTAATGTGCAGGGGCTTGGGGGAACCAGTGGGAAAGACTGCTTAATCTCAGGATACAAGGATACTCTTCACTCAATGAGAACAGGAGGCAATGAAATGGCTTGGGAAATGCCACAAAATGGCCAGCTTCTCTCAGTAGAATTTTCTTAAAGAGAGCAGTGTGATGTCTCCTTTTACTCTAAATATCACCACCAAACAAAAAAGAAAAAAAATAGCTGAAATTAATCAGGATGCAGCATGTCTTGTTTATGTAACATAAACTTTCCTAGACCACAAAAAGGTCCTTCAAAAGCCTAGACAGACAAGACTATGAGTTTTGCTTGGGTTCCTTATAATCAAGTTGTCGACAGTGCTTTTATATCTGAGCATTTTGAGGCAGGAGAAAACAATTTTGCTTTAAAGTCTTACCCACTGAAAATAGTGAGACACCCTCTGCATACTAATGCCTCTCTACTCTAAATGTGTTCCGTGAAACGGTAGCATTGGCATCCCCTGGAAACTTGTTAGGAAATGCAGGACCCTTGCCAGAGCTACTAAGCCAGAATCTGCATTTTGACAAGAGTCCCAGGTATTTGGTTGGCACATTAAAGCCTGAGAAGCTCTCCTCTAAAGCATTTACTAGACAACTGTTTCAAAGGCTGTGAAATTACTCCATCTTAAAACAAGAATGACCAGAAATCCATGCAACACATACACACTGACACCAAATTATCCAGGCTTCTTAGCTCTCTTGATCTTGACAAGAACTGTACATGGTCTTGAAATTTAAAATAAAAAAAGGAAAGAAAAAAATGAAAAAGGACATTTATGTGCTTCACTCCATTTATTGAATACACTATTTGCTAACTGGGTTAGACTCCTACCTAAGAGTCAGTCCCAGAAATCCAAGACATCAGAAACAATCCTTTTTAAAAATTATTTTTTTCAGCTGTGGCTTTGATGTATTTTTAACTCAGTTTACTAGTCTATTAGGAGAGTTCAGTGTTTCCAGTAGAGCTCAGCTAGCGATCTCCATGCCCTCTGTAACCACTACTTAGAGCACAGAGCACTGAGTGACGGATGACACCAATGCATGGGGAAGCAAACAGTGAACCCACCACTGCAAAAGGCAGAGGAGAAAGGGACATGGCTTATTTCAGCATGGGGAGGCAAGATGTATTCTACAGGGTGTCCCTGGGATCAAATACAGCCTGCCAGCCCCACCTGGGAGGATCGGAGAACCATTCCTGGAGGATATGGTGTCTAGGCAGAGTCACAAAGAATGAGCTGTGGGAATGTTCACAAACAGGGTAGAAAAAGACAGTGTAGACAGAAGAAACAACATCAGCAAAGGCACATAGGTGCGAAAGAATCTGGGGCTCCAGCAATTACAGAACATGAAGTAGGAGTCATAGAGGGTTGGCAATGAAGCCTGGAGAGGCCAGCCCATGGGGGAGAGCCCTGTTGCCTAGGGAGCCTAGACAGTGTGGTCTGAGTGATGGGCAGTGCATCTTCTGCTACTGGTACTGAGAAGAAAAACAAAAGTGCCTAATTTCTCTGGAGTCTCTCATAAACCAAGCTCAGTAATAAAGTAATGAGGCTGTGAGGATCTGAGTACTCTCTGTATGATATTAGCAAAAATTTGGATACTTCTAAACGGAAAAATGCATTCTACCAATTAGATTTTATGATAACAAGATAGAGAATAGAGGACGTGTTTAGGTCCTATCACATGGTTGAGTGCAATCATAGCTCTAGAAATGAAATAGTTTAAGGAAGCTCACTAATATCAAGGCTTTTAGGTGATGACATAGCTAAAAAATGCACAGAGTAGATTAAATCCTTAAAGACATTTTCTGCTGAAAAATCCTCATGAAAATCACCTTGGTAATTTGCTCACTGAATTACCAATTTGGGGAAGATTCTTTGAATCTTCAAGATAAAACATGAAGAGCCTTTTGGGTTACAGGTGATTTCAAGCTCTTCAGGCTGCAGAAATCCCTGAGTTCTAATAGAGTGTATTCCTGCGTTCATGGCAAGGAGTCAAAAAAAAAAATAACATGAAATGTTCTAGGCAATTAGGGAAATAGAAAAACCTGTGTATGTCAGCCACACACTAGTCAGCATGTTAGTACATCCTTGGCTGTGGTGTGGAATCCCACGTGGGCCAGTCCACAGATACAAACTGCCTGGTTACCTCTAACTCTCTGTCTTGCAGATGCCTGCTCCCTATCACAGAATGCATCAGGCCAGAAGAGATGGATGACTTAAGACCCCTGTCCATATAACCCCCAAAATCACCACTGGTACTAAGGGAGGGCCAGTGGAGCAATCCTCATAAACAGAAAACTGAGATATTGCCTACTTTTGTTACAATTATTTGACATAATCTTATTTTATGTTTTTAATTAGAATACATGCATCCAAAGGAAATAGCTGTAATACCTGGAATGCACTAGAAAATGTGTGGACCCAATAGATCCGTATCTGGAGAATAAATAGCAGATGCACATATTGTATAGCCAGGACTGCAGTGCATCAGTGAGGAGCAGATTCAATCACTGTAGCTATCCCATGTAATAAGCCACAATTTTTCCCTTTAAATACCCAAGCTGTTTTAAGATATTCCACCTCATCATACAGAACATAGTAAAGAGGACTCTGATTAGTTACTCAGTAATTGGAAGAGTCACTCTTATCTGTTTCTGTCTGCTGAAAGGAGCTTTGAGACTGCTGCCTCCTCTGCAGGGCAGATGCCTGGACTCTCACCCTATAAGACAACCTCAGACCTGTGTAACCTAGTAGCCACTCTTAGGCTACTCAGGACTTTGTAACCTAGTAGCACTCTTAGGCTGATGTGAAAGCCTGACAACTGTGTGAACAAGACCTCTAGGTTTTATGTGATTTACATCCTTGTTCCTTTTCCTGTGACATGTGTAATGGATGTCTAAGTGCCTTCCTGGCTGTGGGGTGAATCAGGCCTCAGAGTTAGGTGTGGAAGTGGTGAAAGCCCCCCACCACTGGGAAGACAAGCTAAGAGGACCCCATAATGGGATAGATGAGGATAAGAATCATCCTACCCAAGCAGTAGTTCCAGGACAAGAGTCCTAATTAACAGGAATTGTCTGTGTCTGAGGGGAGGCAAGATCAAGTGAGGAAGGAGGAGAAGAGATTCTCTAGGAATGGGAGGCATAGCCAAGATGCAGTTCACAGGATATGGCACCAGGGAGGACATTCTTACGGTGACAGAGATTGCACATGGAAAATACTGTAAGATCTGTTATCAGAATGCTGCCAAAACCGTATTTTGATATCAGAGATTCCTATACAGGGAACTATCAACTGTATGGGAGGAACTCTAAATATCTCAATGAAAATGATTAGATAACATAGTAATTATTATAGACAATATATGATAATATCTAAAATGTCTCTAGCCTGTCACAATGTAGTTACAGTCTAGTCCTTGGCTGGGATGTTTTTAGTGCTCACAGGACAGGACAGATGCATAGTCAATGCCATGACACATCTTCCTCTTCTGCATGTCCTGTGCTCTCCTCCCTCCCCTCTCACCTGCGTAGACAGGAGGGAGCCTCAGATGGTTTGTCTGTGTCCCCACCCAAATCTCATCTTGAATTGCAGCTCCCATAATTCCCACATGTTGTGGGAGGGAACCAATGGGAGATAATTGAATCATGGGGGTGGTTTGTCCACATACTGTTCTCATGGTAGTAAGTCTCATCAGAGCTGATGTTTTGATAAGGGCTTTCCCCTTTTACCTGATTCTAATTCTCTCTTTTGTCTGCTGCCATGGAAGACTTGCCTTTTGGCTTCCACCATGATTATGAGGCCTCCCCAGCCACATGGAACTGTGAGTCCATCAAACCTCTTTGTCTTTATAAATTACTCAGTCTCACGTATGTCTTTATTAGCAATGAGAATGGACTAATTCAGAGCCCAAAGCATGGGGTAATGCCAAGGGAGCAGTGATGCCACAAGCAGGGGCAGAGGCATCCTGTCTGGATATTGACCCAGGCAGGAAAGAAGTTCCAAATAAAAATAGAAGAATGTCCTGTGCATCTACATTACAATCTATTACATCCATTAGACTGGAGTTTTCATTGTCTCAAGAATTAAGTCATAGAAACATATAGTGATACTGTTCTGACCCAGAAATCTACAATTAAATCATTTATATTTATTTGATATCTGCCTTTTATAAAACACAAAATGATGGGGGAAAGATATGGGATTAAGGCCAAAGAATTCAAACAGGACCACTTTTAACTCCCTTTATGCCAGTAAGTATAGAAAATGATACTTTTACTTGTCTTTTTTTCTATACGAATTCAATACTCAGAGCTCCTGAAACAATAAAAGCAATTCCAAAATGAGACCTTAAAAATGGTAATGGACTTATTTTAAATACATTTAAGCCTTTTAATAAAGAATACACTGATTGAAAAGTAAAGAGGATTTGAAACAATCTTTCCAAAGCAGCAGTGAGCCTAATGTTCTGATCACGTGATAAATTAAATCACATCAAAATAAGAATGAAGGCAATTTGAAATAATTTGAAAATAATCTTTCAAAAATTATCTCAAAATACCAGAGATAAGATTCTAGAGGGTTTAGCAAGAAAAGAGAAAGGCTGGCTAAAACTTCAAAGATGAATATCCTGTCTGAATTGCTGTGATTGAGGGAAAAGATAAGTGTCTGAATGTCATATAATCTTTAGAGCTGCATGACAGTAAATTAGCACATTGCTCCAACTATTGAATAGCATGTGATGACTAATTCAAGAATGTCCACTGGTCTTGTTAAAAACTTTTCATCGATGATTTCCACGTTAAAACTATTTCAGTCATGCAAAGTTCTCAGTTCACACCTGTCTACATAAACTTTTATTATTATTTCCTTATATGCAAAACAAAACTCAACAAAATCACATTCTAGAGAGAAATATTTTTTTAAGTTTTGATTCTATTTGCTATTTTTCTAGTTTCTCTACTAATAAGAAAATTCTGTTGATGATTATTTTGCCAAGTAACTTACATAATCATTAGAGTTCACAACCAAAACATTAAACCCTCCCTAGCAATATACTCAACTGTATCAGTGAACATCACATTTAGAAATGCACCTCCTAAACAGAAGGGATGATGTGTTCCTAAAACTTTTTTTAAGTTAAAAAAAAAAGTGTTTTGTGTTTCTCTGAAAACCTTGTACCTGGTAGGGAATGACACAACCCTAAAATCATCTCACAAATGCCAGTGCTACTCAGCAAACAGTCATGAACAATGTTTTCATTTTGCCTGTGGCCTTGGAAGACGCTCCCTTCATAGGTGAGCCTCACACCAAGGATTTATCTCTAGCTACCTCACAAGAATTCAGTAATGTATGCTAGTACCTAAATTCCCACCAGACTCTATGTGAGAGTTAAGTAGGAAAATCTCATAGAATGTTTCAAACAAGCTTGAAGCTATGGAAATTTGATTTAGTGCACTTCAGGGAAAATACCCACTGCACAGCATGGAGTCCTGAAAGAAAACAGCATGCTTACCTATCTGTATGAATGCAGCAAGTAACCCCAAACTCCTCATCCACGAATGAATTTCTTGGAGTAGATGTCAAGGGCACCTTAAAGAGCTAAACTTTTAGAATCTTAAAATAAATCAGGTAATACTCCTTAACACTGTGAAAAAATAAATGAAAGTATTTTGGTTCAGAAATGGAAATAATCTTAGATATTATAGTTCAATGTCATCATTTTATACATGTAGAAATCAGTAGGAAACCCAGATATTAAAATTATATATATGTATATACATACACACACACATGTCTATATACATACATACGTACATATATAGAATCATCACAGTAACTTAAGGCCTAGGTGACCTTAGGCAAATGACTTTTAATGTCTGGGGCCCCTACTATTAGACAGACAGATAGATAAAAGATAGATAGATAGACAGACAGACAGATATAAAACTGACCATCACAGTAACTTAAGGCTTAGGTGTGGAGATATATATATTTACAGATGGGAAGACTGAGACATAGAGAGGCTAAGTAATTGGTGCCATAACATGAGGGTAATAGTGGGCTGAGATTCAAACGCAGGTCCTCTGGCTCCCATGTTTGAATTCTGGTTCTCAATCAGCCTCAGAGAAACTCAATCATCTAAAGAAGCACATGGAAGGTGATGGTTAATTTTATGTGCCAACTTGGCTAAGTCACTGTACCCAGAGAGTTGGTCCAACTTTATTCTAGATGTTTCTGTGAAGGTATTTTTCAGATGTGATTAACACTTAAATGAATAGATCTAGAGTAAATCAGGTGACCCTCCATAATGGGAGTGAGTCTCATCCAGTCAGCTGAAGGCCTTAATAGAAAAAGGTTGATGCCTCTGGAAGAAGAGGTGATGCTGCAATACTACCTCTTCCCTGGGTCTCCAGCCTGCTGGCCTATCTTGTAAATTTTGGACTTGCCAACCTCTCTCCCGATCTTTCTCTATCTACACACACACACCCCACCACCACCACCACCACCACCACCACCACCACCATCACACCACATGTATACATCCAGTTGGTTTTGTTTCTTTGAAGAGCTCTAATATAGCTACAAAACTGAAACTAGAACCCAGATCTATATATTTTTTCAAGGATGCCTCTGTTCTATTTGAGAGGTGCACGTGTCTTTTCACTGGTAATTTTCTCATGTGTTTCACCTGAACCACTGTAATGGTATCTTAACCAGTCCCCTGCCTCTAACTATTTTCCCTATCCTAAACCTTGCCAGAGATTATGCCATGTAATACAAAAATTACCTGTCAATCATTTGAAATTGCTCAACACCCCTTAGCTTGGCAGGCAGGTCCTTCCCAATTGGGGTACTCTCCACCTTGACAAATTAATCTCCCTCCATTCCACTAGATGCAACTTTATGCTAAACAAGCCAAATGACCCTTCCCTCCTCCTACAAGTCTTCACGATTTACACTGACTGTGACTCAGTTTACTTCATTATATCCGCTGTACATCCTCTCCCACAACATTCTACCTTCCTCTTGAGTTCCTAAAAGACATCTTTGTAATAAAAATAATCACCTCCTTGTCTCATAATTACTTATATATGCTTGTCTTCTTCCACTCAACTGTGAGCTCCCTGAAACAAAGACCTGTGTCGTATGAATCTCTAGAAATTCGTACAATGGATTTTCCATACACTTTTACTGGATCTATAAAAACCAAGTATCCTAACTCTTAGTTAATGATAGACCTACTTTCACTTCAATGATAAAAAATTTTTCTCTAGATTGTGGTTCACATGTTCTTACTGAACAATTAAAATGTCAGAGCCTATAATATCTGAATGTTTTTGCAAGAATAACAGAATACCTGAAATTTATATCCAACTTAGAATTCAACTTCCTATTTTACCCTGCTCTTTCATGTGACAACCAAAAATAAGCAGCTACACTCCTCATTGATGGTTAGGGTTAGGGTGAAGGTTAGGTACACTCCTCATTGAGGTGTGTAAAACCTAAATTACAATTAAAGGCTCTGGGACAGGCACTGTGGCTCACATCTGTAATCCCAACATTTTGGGAGGCCATGGCAGGAGGATTCCTTGAGCCAACAGTTTGAGTCCAGCCTGGGCAAAATAGCAAGACCCTGTCTCTATAAAAAATTAGAAATTAGTCAGACATGGTGGCATACACCTATAGTGCTACTCTGGAGAAAAAAAAAGGAAAGAAAGAAAGAAAAAAATGAAGAAAAAAAAGAAAAAAGAAGAAGAAGGTTCTATAGCACAAATTATAAAAAATTACTGTAAACTCTAGATTTCAAAGCAGAATTTACGTAGAGGAAACACAGGGTTTGAATCCTTCAAACTGTATTATTTCCTAATCTGGGTTTCTAAAATCTTTCACCTAAGTCTCATTTTTTTAGACTCCACCCCATTCATACTGAAGACTCAAAAAAGTCAATCAGGAAACTATAGGAATCAATTTACAATAGTGACACACCAGGCATGCCCCATATCGTCTAGTCACACTGGAAAAGCTACTTTCAATATTTTATTTTGTGAAGGCCTTGAGCTTAGCAATACAGAAACAGTATGGACTCTAAGTCACTACACTGGTTTTCTACTGCCCCAAAATCCAGAGGTGAGTCAGTGGAGCTCATTTTTTAATTGCTGCATGGGTTTCATTCTACTTCCAACTAGCTTCCAGGTGAAATATTTTTAAAAATCATTTTAATCATAAAAATATTCAGAACAAGAAATTCTATAAGGCTTAGTAATGAGCCATTCCGTTACTAGGACAATCAGATGCTCAGTTTTTATGCTGGAGTGTTTCGCCCACCTTGAGGTTGGGTTATCCATTATCCTCGTGGCACTGCATCCTGCCCATGCACCCGGCAGCATTCACACACATCCTGTGTTGCTGATATGGTTTGGCTGTGTCCCCACCCAAATCTCGTTTGAATTGTAGTTCCCATAATTCCCATCTGTCATGGTAGGGACCCGGCAGGAGGTAACTGAATCATGGGGGTGGGTCTTTCCCATGCTGTTCTCATGATAGTGAATAAGTCTCAAGAGAGCTAATGGTTTTATAAATGGGAGTTCCCCAGCACAAGCTCTCTCTTGCCTAACTCCATGTAAGAAGTACATTAGCTTTTCCTTCGCCTTCTGCCATGACTGTGAGGCCTCCCCAGCCATGTAGAACTGTGAATCAATTAAACCTCTTTCCTTTACAAATTACCCAGTCTCGGGTATGTTTTTATTAGCTGTATGAGAACAGACTAATACAGTTGCCTACCATAACATCACACTCTCCTGGCTTTTCACCTTCTACCCTGGTTGCTTTTTCTCAGTTTCCTCTGTGAGGTTTTCCTCCTTATCTCTAAACACTGCCTTCAGCTTTGCTGCCCTCACCCTAAACCTTGCCAGTGACGAGCTCCCATGACGCATATCTTAAGAAGCCAAACAACTGTTCCTTGGGGCTGCTCCTGGGCCCTCTTCTCTTCTCATGTGTCCTTTCTCTGATGACCTCATCCTCCCACACGCTTTTATACATCATTTATATGTGAATAGCTCAGACACGTATCATTTCAGCCCAGCTCTCTATTCTGAGCTCTGGATCAATATAGCCAAGATCAATATCTCTATTTTGATGACTCACATATCAAACTTAATATGCCCAAAATATAACTCTTGTACCACAACCCCCCAAACAACAAAACAAAGAGACAAACAAAAATCTGTTCTTCTAGTCGTCCCGTCGTCAGGATGGAATCAGGCCACACCACCATCTCCCACGCCCCTGGAGTTATCATCAAAATCTTCCTCTCCCTCCAGTCTTACTTCCAATCAGATCTGCCTTCACAGCCTGGATCAGATGCCTCATGCCTGTATCCCCTAGCAGCCATCTTTTCAGCCAAAGACAACATTATTCCTTGCTTAGATTATTGCAAAAATCTCCTACTGGGTCTCTCATACAGCTCTGCCCTTTTCCATCCTTCCTTTCTCTGTAGCCAGGCTGATAATGCTCCTATCTGCTTGGAAAGATAACTTCAATAATTTTCCATTCCTCTATGAAAGAGGTCAAAATCTTCTGTGTGATCTCCAAAGCTCTTCCAAGACCAAGACCAAAGATCACCAAGAACTCCTGTGCCTGTCGCCTTTATGTCCTTCCACTTGCTCTGTCACTTCAAATCTCTATGTTTCTCAAACATGACAGAATCCTTGCTGCCTCAGGATGGGATCTTTGCTCAAACTCTTGTCTTCACCTAGATTCTTCCTGTCTATCATGTCCCCAAGCTTCCACCCCCCGCCACATTCCTACCCTTGTTGCTAGTCTTGGTTAAAGAGTCCTTTCTCAGGAGACTTCCCTAGACTTCTGCACTCAGCCAAAACGTCCTATTATAGGGACTCATGGTACCCTGTCCTTTTCTTTCAATCACTTATCCTCATTGCAGTCACAGTAATTGCATGATTTATGATGCATTGACTTTCCATCTTTCTCAGCAGATTAGAAGGTTTATGAGGCTGGGATTATTTTGATTTTCTTTACTCCTGTATCTTCAGTGACTAAAACAGAACCTAGCACATAGTGAGTACTCAATAATGGCTGATGAGTAAATCAACAAACGGATGAATGCATGAGAAAGGAAGGTGAGTTGCTCAATTTTTTTTCTGTTTTCATTCTATTGCACATTCAAACCTTCCATCTCCTTTTATCCTCCAAATGAAGATACAGATAATGAAAGGAAAAGAAAAGTGTCAAAGTTATCTGGAAAAGTTCCCATACTCAGAACTGGTGCTAATAAGCAAGGTTGTTTTAGAGAAGGATAAGCATATTATTCTCCTTTTCTCTAGGGTTGGCAAAGGATTCTTCATTTCTGATATTCACATGCCTAAATGACAGAAGAATGCCAAGACAATGCCCTTAATATGAAAATCCTGCCTCTGCCACTAACCAGCTCTGAGACTACCGGTGAGTCATTTAATACATCCTCATCTTTCTTCAATGAAGGAAAACGACAGGCCTGCTGATCCCGTATCTTGAGATGCTTTATAACAATGTTTTGTAAGAGCAAAGGGAATGGTGAATAGGAGAGAGACAATACTATCCACCCCACACAAATGAGAAAAAAAAAAGGTCAAAAGCCATAGACGTGCTTGCTGACTACTTCAAGAATGCTGATGTACTATTCCTGGGGGAAAGGATTAAACATAAAAGGACTTCAAGTGAAATATATTCAGAGAGCAAAATACATCAATCTTGCCTAAAAGAGCAGGATCTTTGCCAGTGAAGTGCTCTCTTTATGAACAAGTAAAAAAAAAAAAAAAAAAAAAAACTAAGATCTTGACCAGTATAATTATGAAAAGAAATAGATCCCTCAGGAGTAAAATTGTCTTAACACAGGTCTTTAGCTAATTGTATGAAATATACCTGGTCAAAAAATTTAAACTGGGGCAGGCTATTCCTCAAGTTTTCTTCTAAGTTATTACACATAATGTCTTGTCTTTATCTGAACTGCCTTTTGCACTCCAGAGAGAATATCATTTTCAGAGTTTCAGCTACTAAAGAATGCCATTGGACAGGGAGCTTGGGAAAGTCATGCAGTCATTTGCTAAAGAAGTGAAACTACTGTAAAAGAGAGTGCTCTCAAATAGTGATGTCATTTGCATGTAGCGGTCTACAACAAAGCACTTTCACATGTATTACCTCATTTGTTAATACCCTGTAAAGTATTATCTTTTCTCTTTTACAATTGAGAAACTAAGTAAGTCAATTAATTTGTCTAAAATTATATAGTTCGTACATATCAAGGCCAAGATCCCCATCAAAGTCTGCGTACTCTCTACCATACCCTTCATCTCTCTAGTAACCGTGGACAATGCCTGCAGAGTTAAAATATCTTAGAATTTAAATCCTGGGCTGGGCACGGTGGCTCACACCTGTAATCCCAGCACTTTGGGGGACCGAGGCAGGTGGATCATGAGGTCAAGAGATCGAGACCATCCTGGTCAACAGGGTGAAACCCCGTCTCTACTAAAAATACAAAAAATTGGCTGGGCATGGTGGCGCATGCCTGGAATCCCAGCTACTCAGGAGGCTGAGGCAGGAGAATTGCCTGAACCCAGGAGGCAGAGGATGCCATGAGCCGAGATTGCACCATTGCACTCCAGCCTGGGTAACAAGAGCGAAACTCCGTCTCAAAAAAAAAAAAAAAGTTAAATCCTTAAAATAGTAACAGTCAGTGGGTGAAAATAATTCAAATGCTTTGCCTCATGTTATCCGTTCCATAAAGCTATCACTAATGGAACACACTCTTGCCTCTTAAAGGAATGATATAATTTCTCCTTTGGTTTAGCAAAATACCTTGAGAGGCTACGTGGGAACAAGGGGAAATGGCAAAGGAGCAGAATATACACAGAAAGTCAATGGCCTTACACTAAGTTGGAAGAAGCAGGATGTGATGGTTAACTTTATGTGTCACGTTGACTAAGTGACAGGCTGACCAAATACCTGATTAAACATTTGTTTCTGGGGATATGTGTGAAGGTGTTTCTGGAAGAGATTTTTATTTGAATTGTGGACTGAGTAAAGTAAAGGACCCTCCTCAATGTAAGCGAGCATCATTTAATCTGTTGACTGCCTAAAAGCAAGAAGAAGGCAGAGGAAGGTTGGATTCCCACTCCTGCCTTAGTGCTTGAGCCAGGACATCTATATTCCCCTGCCTGTGATGCTCCTGGTTCTCACGTCTTCAGACTGAGACTGGCCTCAATGCCATCATCTCTCTGGTTCCCAGACCCACAAACTACACCACCGACTCTTCTGGTTCTACAGCTCACATACAGCAGACTGTGGGAGGACTTAGCCTCCATAATCACGTGGGCCAATATCTTATAATAAATTTTTTTCTAGAAAGATATTTTTTTACATGGTATTGGCTATAGAGTGCACTCTTGAACAACACAGAGGTTGGGGATGTCAAGCCCTGTGCAACCAAAAATCCATAGATAATTATTTATTCCACCAAAGCTTAACTACTGATAGACTACTATTGACCAGAGGCTTTACCAATAACATAAAAAGTTGATTAATACACACTTGTACGTGTATTTCATTATATATTCTCACACTAAAATAAGCCAAAGAAAATGGTCTTAAAATATCATAAGGAAGAGAAAACATCATTTACCATTCATTAAGTTGAAGGTTGCCAACATAAAGATCTTCATCCTCATCGGCTTCATTCTGAACAGGCTGAGGTAGAGGAAGAGGAGGAGGAATTGGTCTTGCTGTCTTAAGGGTTGGCAGAGGTGGAAGAAAATCCATATACAACTGGACCCACAATGTTCAAACCCATGAGTTCAAAGGTCAACTGTGTATATATATAAAATATCCATATATAATTATATAAATACATACATATGTGTACATACATACATATAAACACATAAATATGTGTACATACATACATATATACACATAAATATGTGTATATATGTGTATATTATAATACATACATATATACACATGTATATATATTACACATACATACATATATATGTATACATTGTACATACATACATATATATGTAAACATACATACATATGCATATATCTATACATACATATACCTATATGTATACGTATAGATATATATGTATGTATGTATAATGTATACACACAATGAGATTAATCATTGCCATGGTTTGGATACCATTTGTTCCCACCAAAACTCATGTTAAAATTTGATCTCCAAATAGAGGTATTGGGGTGTGGGCCTAGTGGGAGACGTTGGAGTCATGGGGCAGATCTCTCAGGATTGGCTTTGTCCCATTCTCGAAGTGATGAGTGAGTTCTCACCCTTGTAAGACTGGATTATTTCTCACAGTAACAGGTTGGTTCCCAAGAGGGGCAGTTGTTATTAAAGCAGGTTCCTCCTCCTGTCCCTTTTTGCGTGAGTCTGCTCCTCCTTTGACCTCCTGCCATAGGATGCCACACAAAAGCCTTCACCAGAAGCCAAACAGATGTCAGCATCATGCCCCTTGGACTTCCCAGCCTACAGAACTGTGAGCTCAATAAACTTCTTTTATTTATAAACTAACCAGTCTCTGGTATTACGTTATAGCAATACAAAATGGACTAAGACAATGATATATTATAAGGGTTATTAATCCTATTGGTTCTGCTTTTCTGGAGAATCCTGAACAACACATAGGAATATAAAGCCACCTGTCCATACACCTGCATATCCATCTCTGGAGGGAGTCCCACATGGGAGATGGGGTCTCAGTCAGTAATTTTTGAACCTCAAAGAAGTAAGGCTCCCTGGTTTATATTTGGGTAATAATTATGATATAATCCTCATGCATTCTAAATATGGAAAGGGCTAAGCCTTCTAATAAAACTTTTTTCTACACACTCTAACATTGGGAACCATGTGCCTGGGAAGCAATACATCCAAGCTATCGTCTTTGTTCTGTCACTCATTTCTGTTTTTACCATGAGTAAGTCCCTTCATGACTTGGACCCTCAGTCTCCTAACCAGAAAAGGGAGTTGGATAAGAATGCTCTTACAAACTCCTACAGGCTCTCTACCTTTTTCTTCATGACCCTAGGTTTTTAGAAGCTGGGTAATGACTGATTACCATTGGAAAATGGGCTTATCCATTTGCTATATATTCTATGGGGCTCTCTTCTCAAATGATACTTTGGAGAGAGGAGTATGCTTATGGAGAGGGGAAGTATTTGTTTATTTAATCAATAAATATTGAGTAGTACCTAAAAGAAGCCATACATTTGACCTAGGTCTAGGGAAAGAACAGTGAATAAGACTGACATGGTCCTGCTCTAACAAAGTTTACATTCTATGAGGGAGATAAACAATAAAGAAATAATACGATGGAAAACAGAGAGTGATTGCAGCTATAAAGAAAAACAAAAGAGCAAAGAGACTGAGAGTGATAGGAACCCTGTGGTTTCTGACAGGGTGATCGGGGAAGGAGTCGGAGAAAAAGTCTCATTCTAGTAGAAGAGGCCTGAATCAAGTCAGAGAATGAGCTATGAAAATATCTGGACTGTCACTTCTGCTAAAAATAAATTTTTCATATACATCTTAAGAGAATTCATAATAGCTATTTTTATACATTACAGCAAATCCTGGTTGAGATGAAGTTTCTCCAACTAAAATGTTAATGAAAAAGGTTATATAATTTACAGTAATTCAGGTCTCTTTTGTAAAAAGTGGCAGAAATATGGTTTTTACACAACTAATAATTAATTTAACAAAAATGTGTTATATGCCTAAAATGTTTAACTAAATATAGTCCATAAACTATTTGGCTTAATGGCCTTAACTGGTATATCCCTGTGGGGTTCTGCTACAGGAAAGTCCAGGGGTACTGCATAGAGAGGATAAGGGAACCCAGGATAGCTGAATGATTTGCCCCTGGAATCCCAAACAGAACGTGTCTTTTTTCTCCAAAAGGGTTTTACAACTTTTCCCCAGGGACACAGCACCTGACCGTGGAAGTGTGTGTCACCCTACAGTGAGACCAAGACCACACCACAGCAGGCAGATCTGATAAAACTCGAGATAGTTCCAGCATCACACAACCAGTCATTTTCACTGTTAAGGCAGGTAGCCAGCATTTGTGGAATACATAGAAAGAAAGAAAGCCCACCGTAGTCATTAGCAGATAGCAGGATTGAGGACTTTCATACTGCATTTCAAACACGTTTATTTGAAAGTATCATGAACTTTTAGCCAACCCTATGCCCTGAAGCAAGAAGCAAGAAATGAGGCATCTCAGAGTAGGTGTGGTGGAGTGAAGGCAGGGAAAGCCCTCCGAAAGTTGATCATTGGAACAGTTAAGAGTTGTCATCCATTTCTTGGTAGAAGAGCTGAACAGTTATTGGAACCCACTACACAGCATTATAAACTACCAAGCTAGCAAACCCTCCCAGGCAGTGTGACATTTCAGTACTGACACTGAGTGAAATCCACCTTACTGTTTTGTTTTTAACAAAATAGCTTTAGTGAAATAAAATTCACATAATATAAAAGTCACTCATTTAGAATATACAATTCAATAACTTTTACTCTATTTACAGAGTTGTGTGATCGCCATCACAATCTAATTTTAAAATATTTCTATCACTTGAAAAAAAAATCCATACCTATTAGCAGTAGCTCTACCCTACCATCGGGTCCCACTCCAGCCTATGGCGACTACTAATCTACCTGTCTCTCCAGATTTACCTACTCAGGATATTTCAGGTAAATGGAATCATATAGCATGTGGTCATTTGTCACTAGCTTCATTCATTCAGCATGATGTTTCCAAGGTTCATCGACATTGTGACATGTATCCATGCTTCATTT